>NW_027470517.1:10000-12500 GCF_051020765.1 Lasioglossum baleicum
AATAGTGCGCGCAGACGAGCTTGGGACGAGAACGGGGATCGCGCCTACGGCCAGAGCCGGCTCGCGAGTCCGCTTGTATCGGAATTTATCGTTACCTCGAGCACACACCAACATTTTATGGAAATGTGTTTTATACGGGAAGTGGACCGGCTCGTGAAGCTCGCTTTTAAAGCAGTCGTGAGTCTGACACCCTACTCCGTGCGTGTGGCCCAATAGTGCGCATCGCGAGAGCTTGGGACGAATGACCGCTGCCAGAGCCGGCTGTGAAGTCCTCCGTTCTCACATCAAATGAAATGGAAGTGAAGAGGAGAGGAATATTATTACATCTCTGGATCCAGTATCGGGTTGTCTACGATCCCCGTCGTTTTCAGAGAATATATTCATCTCCGCGTTTTCCACGTTAACGGTTTTTCAATGTACTGTTCGCCCGGCCGTCAGATACGTGTTGCGTATCTGACGGTTTTTTTTTTCCGTTTCCACGGACGACGATAGTGTCGTCCTTAAAACGACGCCTGAACGAATCTCCTTCGCGCGCTGGTTGGAGCGTTCAGGTACAATGCGTTCTTACGAACCGCAGAACAAGAGACATATACATATATTGATTTGTAAATCAAAAATATATACGATTACCCTGAACGGTGGATCACTTGGCTCGTGGGTCGATGAAGAACGCAGCTAATTGCGCGTCAACGTGTGAACTGCAGGACACATGAACATCGACATTTCGAACGCACATTGCGGTCCACGGATACAATTCCTGGACCACGCCTGGCTGAGGGTCGTTTACGTAACCATAAACTGCTTGCGTTGCTCTTGTAAGTCCCCGCCGTCGCTTACCTCTCCAAATATATTTTTGGAGGGCGCCAAAGAGCGTTTCGGAGTCGGGTTGCAAAGATGCTACGTACGAGCGAATGATGGGCGTTTCGTCGGCGTTTGTCGCGGTTCTGTGAAAATTGCCAATTTTTGCATTGCGTCTTATAAACACATACAAACATATATATCTAGTTTCCACGAGAGGCGAAGTAGGGATTGGTATTTCTTACGTTCGGACTTGCGTGAGTGTTTTTACGGTGTCGTGAGTCGTATTGAAAATACGACCGCCCGTAAGGCACCGCTTCGACGAGGATCTCCAAATCTCTCACCTTCTCTGCGAAACGATTCGCCTTGCGGAAAGAAGCGTTTCCACTCATGAACATTTAACGCGCTCCCGACGTCGCCTGAAATGATGCGTATATACGAAAGAGGTATATTTACAAGAGTCTCGCGAGACTACAGAGATGGACACACAAATTATAAAAGAAAGAAAGAATACTGTGTGGCACACAGAGTGTGTGTGGTGTGGCAATGTTAAGCCCCAGGGAGAGAATATGCCTGTGCGTGGATGAGTTTCTTAACTCTACGTTATAATTGCCATACGGCGGAGGGTCGTCGTTGCCGGCGATTTCGACAAACACACATTCCTTTTCGAGTCTTCGAGGGAAGAGACGAAAGAGATCTCTCGTTCTATCGCGAACGCTTTGATGATCGATGGACAGCGGAGCAAAGCGCAGCAATGTGCGGGATGAGCACGTCGTACTTGATCGGGTCGGAATTATTCCCCGTCGTCGACGTGTCCTCGCTAATCTGTGCGATTGCCATTCCATCGCCACGTTCGCGTTGAATCGTATTGATGACGGCCTATGAGCGTCTTGAGATCTTACTCTCTTTCTCTCGTGTCTCTAATTTGGTTTTGCGTTTGATCGATGATAAATCGTTTCGTGCGCAACGTTTCTGTACCCCCGTGGTTTTTGGTTCAATTATATAGAAGTAGAGAGAAAAAGAAATCCCACCGGGTTATATGTATTATTATTTTTTTTTTTTAATAATATGTATACTCCTCTATTGGCGAGGCTTATTTCGAACTTGATTGTCACACGACGCAAAAGACACACTTGTGTGTTCACGCACGGAACAGCACCGCGGAGAGAGAAAAGGTATATCCAATGATGAGAACCTTTATGTCGGTCGCCCCATGTCTTTTCTTTTCTTCATTGTCGATTCGTGCGGAACCGCGCGATCTGTCGGTCGTCCAGTCCCCGAAAGTTCTTTTCGACGGACGTTAAAGTTAACCGGCCAGATCGTCTAGCGAGAGTTTCCGATCGACGAGAGATGAAGAAAGAATTATATTGACACTTTGGTGTGGCGCATAAGGCATATATCGGTTTTTTGTTTACCTTTTTCTCTCTTCTGTCGTGTAGTGTTGTTTCGTTTTCTTTTTTTTTCTTTTTTTTTTGTGCTTTGTACGTTTTCGCGAGTACTACTTTTACGCTCTTTCGGCCGAAACACACAAAATTTTGTATCACGTACGACGACCTCAGAGTAGGCGAGATTACCCGCTGAATTTAAGCATATTACTAAGCGGAGGAAAAGAAACTAACAAGGATTTCCTTAGTAGCGGCGAGCGAACAGGAATTAGCCCAGCACTGAATCCCGCGGTTCTGCCGTTGGGAAATGTAGTGTT
>NW_027470517.1:17500-25000 GCF_051020765.1 Lasioglossum baleicum
TTCGTCTGTAGCGGCGTATTGCTTTCGATCCCAGCGGCGTATTGCTTTCGTCTGCAGCGGCGTATTGCTTTCAGTTCCGGCGGCGTATTGCTTTCGTCTGCAGCGGCGTATTGCTTTCAGTTCCGGCGGCGTATTGCTTTCGTCTGCAGCGGCGTATTGCCTTATTCACAGCGGCGTATTGCTTCTATTCACAGCGGCGTATTGCCTTATTCACAGCGGCGTATTGCCTCTATTTACAGCGGCGTATTGCCTTATTCACAGCGGCGTATTGCCTCTATTTACAGCGGCGTATTGCCTTATTCACAGCGGCGTGTTGCTTCTGCTTACAGCGGCGTATTGCCTTATTCACAGCGGCGTATTGCCTCTATTTACAGCGGCGTATTGCCTTATTCACAGCGGCGTGTTGCTTCTACTTACAGCGGCGTATTGCCTTATTCACAGCGGCGTATTGCCTCTATTTACAGCGGCGTATTGCTTCTATTCACAGCGGCGTGTTGCTTCTGCTTACAGCGGCGTATTGCCTTATTCACAGCGGCGTGTTGCTTCTACTTACAGCGGCGTATTGCCTTATTCACAGCGGCGTATTGCCTCTATTTACAGCGGCGTATTGCCTTATTTACAGCAGCGTACTGCTTTCAGTTACAGCGGCCCATTTCCAGAGTTCCAGCGGCGTATAGCTTCATGTTGTAGCGCCGTACTGCTTCATCTTCTAGCAGCGTATTGCCGGAGTTCTAGCAGCATATTCCTTATATTATTAGAACAATGTAGCTGAAATAACCAATTATCCCATACGAATGCCACCTGAAAATAATACATGTGATTTAAAAGTAAAAAATTAAAATATAAATTTTTTATTTTATTAATAAGATACGAATAATATAATACAATATCAACATATTGTATTATTTCAACCAATTACATGTTGTTTTATTGACAATGCCCAACACCGGCATCCCAATATCCGCACAAATCCACAGACATGGTTCGAACGAAAAAAAAAAAAGGGACAGAGGGAATCTCGTTAATCCAAACACGCGCATCGCAAACATATCCGGGGACGATCTACCTAACAGTACAGACCAAAACTGACTCCCGCCGTTTACCCGCACGACCGATAGAACACGATTAGTACACGTCGAAATATAACTCGGAACATTATTTCTCAATAACTCGATAAATACTCATCCGAGCGCTTTCATACTTGATATTTGTCTTCAAAATGCTTTACCACACGATGATCTAATATTTATAATTGTCCGAGTAAGCCGGAAAGATAAGTTTACTCTTGGCGGTCGGAGCAATATTTCACAAAAACTGGAGCAATACGCGTTCGAGAGCTTTGAAACTCGAGAAATATTGATGACAAGCGGTATCGTGCGTGGATATAACGATTAAAGTCGTGCGGGAGCTCGGAGAGAAAAGTTTACTCTTGGCGGTTGGACTTAGAAAAATTTCGCTCGAGCTCCTTCGCACGGCGATCCGACGCGCCTCGGCGCGCGAACGATTCGTTCGAGCGGCCGAGCAAGCGATGCGCTCCGAACATTATTCTCAGTTTATTCGATAAATACTCAGCCGAGCGCTTTCATACTTGATATTTGTCTTCGAAATGCTTTACCACACGATGATCTAATATTTATAATTGTCCGAGTAAGCCGGAAAGATAAGTTTACTCTTGGCGGTCGGAGCAATATTTCACAAAAACTGGAGCAATACGCGTCCGAGAGCTTTGAAACTCGAGAAATATTGATGACAAGCGGTATCGTGCGTGGATATAACGATTAAAGTCGTGCGGGAGCTCGGGGAGAAAAGTTTACTCTTGGCGGTTGGACTTAGAAAAATTTCGCTCGAGCTCCTTCGCACGGCGATCCGACGCGCCTCGGCGCGCGAACGATTCGTTCGAGCGGCCGAGCAAGCGATGCGCTCCGAACATTATTCTCAGTTTATTCGATAAATACTCATCCGAGCGCTTTCATACTTGATATTTGTCTTCAAAATGCTTTACCACACGATGATCTAATATTTATAATTGTCCGAGTAAGCCGGAAAGATAAGTTTACTCTTGGCGGTCGGAGCAATATTTCACAAAAACTGGAGCAATACGCGTCCGAGAGCATTGAAACTCGAGAAATATTGATGACAAGCGGTATCGTGCGTGGATATAACGATTAAAGTCGTGCGGGAGCTCGGGGAGAAAAGTTTACTCTTGGCGGTTGGACTTAGAAAAATTTCGCTCGAGCTCCTTCGCACGGCGATCCGACGCGCCTCGGCGCGCGAACGATTCGTTCGAGCGGCCGAGCAAGCGATGCGCTCCGAACATTATTCTCAGTTTATTCGATAAATACTCATCCGAGCGCTTTCATACTTGATATTTGTCTTCCAAATGCTTTACCACACGATGATCTAATATTTATAATTGTCCGAGTAAGCCGGAAAGATAAGTTTACTCTTGGCGGTCGGAGCAATATTTCTCAAAAACTCGAGCAATACGCGTCCGAGAGCTTTGAAACTCGAGAAATATTGATGACAAGCGGTATCGTGCGTGGATATAACGATTAAAGTCGTGCGGGAGCTCGGAGAGAAAAGTTTACTCTTGGCGGTTGGACTTAGAAAAATTTCGCTCGAGCTCCTTCGCAGGGCGATCCGACGCGCCTCGGCGCGCGAACGATTCGTTCGAGCGGCCGAGCAAGCGATGCGCTCCGAACATTATTCTCAGTTTATTCGATAAATACTCATCCGAGCGCTTTCATACTTGATATTTGTTTTCATTATGCTTTACCACACGATGATCTAATATTTATAATTGTCCGAGTAAGCCGGAAAGATAAGTTTACTCTTGGCGGTCGGAGCAATATTTCTCAAAAACTGAAGCAATACGCGTCCGAGAGCTTTGAAACTCGAGAAATATTGATGACAAGCGGTATCGTGCGTGGATATAACGATTAAACTCGTGCGAGAGCTCGGGGAGAAAAGTTTACTCTTGGCGGTTGGACTTAGAAAAATTTCGCTCGAGCTCCTTCGCAGGGCGATCCGACGCGCCTCGGCGCGCGAACGATTCGTTCGAGCGGCCGAGCAAGCGATGCGCTCCGAACATTATTCTCAGTTTATTCGATAAATACTCATCCGAGCGCTTTCGTACTTGATATTTGTCTTCGAAATGCTTTACCACACGATGATCTAATATTTATAATTGTCCGAGTCAACCGGAAAGATAAGTTTACTCTTGGCGGTCGGAGCAATATTTCTCAAAAACTCGAGCAATACGCGTCCGAGAGCTTTGAATCTCGAGAAATATTGATGACAAGCGGTATCGTGCGTGGATATAACGATTAAAGTCTTGCGGGAGCTCGGGGAGAAAAGTTTACTCTTGGCGGTTGGACTTAGAAAAATTTCGCTCGAGCTCCTTCGCACGGCGATACGACGCGCCTCGGCGCGCGAACGATTCGTTCGAGCGGCCGAGCAAGCGATGCGCTCCGAACATTATTCTCAGTTTATTCGATAAATACTCATCCGAGCGCTTTCATACTTGATATTTGTCTTCCAAATGCTTTACCACACGATGATCTAATATTTATAATTGTCCGAGTAAGCCGGAAAGATAAGTTTACTCTTGGCGGTCGGAGCAATATTTCTCAAAAACTCGAGCAATACGCGTCCGAGAGCTTTGAAACTCGAGAAATATTGATGACAAGCGGTATCGTGCGTGGATATAACGATTAAAGTCGTGCGGGAGCTCGGAGAGAAAAGTTTACTCTTGGCGGTTGGACTTAGAAAAATTTCGCTCGAGCTCCTTCGCAGGGCGATCCGACGCGCCTCGGCGCGCGAACGATTCGTTCGAGCGGCCGAGCAAGCGATGCGCTCCGAACATTATTCTCAGTTTATTCGATAAATACTCATCCGAGCGCTTTCATACTTGATATTTGTCTTCGAAATGCTTTACCACACGATGATCTAATATTTATAATTGTCCGAGTAAGCCGGAAAGATAAGTTTACTCTTGGCGGTCGGAGCAATATTTCTCAAAAACTCGAGCAATACGCGTCCGAGAGCTTTGAAACTCGAGAAATATTGATGACAAGCGGTATCGTGCGTGGATATAACGATTAAAGTCGTGCGGGAGCTCGGAGAGAAAAGTTTACTCTTGGCGGTTGGACTTAGAAAAATTTCGCTCGAGCTCCTTCGCACGGCGATCCGACGCGCCTCGGCGCGCGAACGATTCGTTCGAGCGGCCGAGCAAGCGATGCGCTCCGAACATTATTCTCAGTTTATTCGATAAATACTCAGCCGAGCGCTTTCATACTTGATATTTGTCTTCGAAATGCTTTACCACACGATGATCTAATATTTATAATTGTCCGAGTAAGCCGGAAAGATAAGTTTACTCTTGGCGGTCGGAGCAATATTTCACAAAAACTGGAGCAATACGCGTCCGAGAGCTTTGAAACTCGAGAAATATTGATGACAAGCGGTATCGTGCGTGGATATAACGATTAAACTCGTGCGAGAGCTCGGGGAGAAAAGTTTACTCTTGGCGGTTGGACTTAGAAAAATTTCGCTCGAGCTCCTTCGCACGGCGATCCGACGCGCCTCGGCGCGCGAACGATTCGTTCGAGCGGCCGAGCAAGCGATGCGCTCCGAACATTATTCTCAGTTTATTCGATAAATACTCATCCGAGCGCTTTCATACTTGATATTTGTCTTCGAAATGCTTTACCACACGATGATCTAATATTTATAACGGTCTGGGAACGCTAGGAAGAAAGTTTACTCTTGGCGGTTGGACTTAGAAAAATTTCGCTCGGTCGGAGTTGCTCGCAATGCGCCCGGAACATTATTCTGAGTTTATTCGATAAATATTCATCCTAAAGCTTTGATACTTGATATTTATTGTTAGAATGCGTTATTATACAATGATCTAATATTTATAATGGTCTGGGAACGCTAGGAAAAAAGTTTACTCTTGGCGGTTGGACTTAGAAAAATTTCGCTCGGTCGGAGTTGCTCGCAATGCGCCCGGAACATTATTCTGAGTTTATTCGATAAATATTCATCCTAAAGCTTTGATACTTGATATTTATTGTTAGAATGCGTTATTATACAATGATCTAATATTTATAATGGTCTGGGAACGCTAGGAAAAAAGTTTACTCTTGGCGGTTGGACTTAGAAAAATTTCGCTCGGTCGGAGTTGCTCGCAATGCGCCCGGAACATTATTCTGAGTTTATTCGATAAATATTCATCCTAAAGCTTTGATACTTGATATTTATTGTTAGAATGCGTTATTATACAATGATCTAATATTTATAATGGTCTGGGAACGCTAGGAAAAAAGTTTACTCTTGGCGGTTGGACTTAGAAAAATTTCGCTCGGTCGGAGTTGCTCGCAATGCGCCCGGAACATTATTCTGAGTTTATTCGATAAATATTCATCCTAAAGCTTTGATACTTGATATTTATTATTAGAATGCGTTATTATACAATGATCTAATATTTATAATGGTCTGGGAACGCTAGGAAAAAAGTTTACTCTTGGCGGTTGGACTTAGAAAAATTTCGCTCGGTCGGAGTTGCTCGCAATGCGCCCGGAACATTATTCTGAGTTTATTCGATAAATATTCATCCTAAAGCTTTGATACTTGATATTTATTGTTAGAATGCGTTATTATACAATGATCTAATATTTATAATGGTCTGGGAACGCTAGGAAAAAAGTTTACTCTTGGCGGTTGGACTTAGAAAAATTTCGCTCGGTCGGAGTTGCTCGCAATGCGCCCGGAACATTATTCTGAGTTTATTCGATAAATATTCATCCTAAAGCTTTGATACTTGATATTTATTGTTAGAATGCGTTATTATACAATGATCTAATATTTATAATGGTCTGGGAACGCTAGGAAAAAAGTTTACTCTTGGCGGTTGGACTTAGAAAAATTTCGCTCGGTCGGAGTTGCTCGCAATGCGCCCGGAACATTATTCTGAGTTTATTCGATAAATATTCATCCTAAAGCTTTGATACTTGATATTTATTGTTAGAATGCGTTATTATACAATGATCTAATATTTATAATGGTCTGGGAACGCTAGGAAAAAAGTTTACTCTTGGCGGTTGGACTTAGAAAAATTTCGCTCGGTCGGAGTTGCTCGCAATGCGCCCGGAACATTATTCTGAGTTTATTCGATAAATATTCATCCTAGAGCTTTGATACTTGATATTTATTGTTAGAATGCGTTATTATACAATGATCTAATATTTATAATGGTCTGGGAACGCTAGGAAAAAAGTTTACTCTTGGCGGTTGGACTTAGAAAAATTTCGCTTCGGTCGGAGTTGCTCGCAATGCGCCCGGAACATTATTCTGAGTTTATTCGATAAATATTCATCCTAGAGCTTTGATACTTGATATTTATTGTTAGAATGCGTTATTATACAATGATCTAATATTTATAATGGTCTGGGAACGCTAGGAAAAAAGTTTACTCTTGGCGGTTGGACTTAGAAAAATTTCACTTCGGTCGGAGTTGCACGCAATGCGCCCGGAACATTATTCTGAGTTTATTCGATAAATATTCATCCTAGAGCTTTGATACTTGATATTTATTGTTAGAATGCTTTATTATACAATGATCTAATATTTATAATGGTCTAGATACGATAGAAAGATAAGTTTACTCTTGGCGGTTGGACTTGAAAAATGTTCAAAGTACCGAGATAGTATATGAAAAGTTGAATATTTTGTGTTAAATATCCTGGAAATATAAATATTTATTGTGTTGTACAAAAAAATTTTTCATGCAAAAATTTTTCTAAGTCCCAACAGCCCCGCCGGACGGGCTGTTGCCGCGGCGGTTTGCACCCATAAGCGCGCGTGCTATTCACCGCGCGGCGCCGGCGTCCTTGCCGGCCGTTCGGTATCCTTAAGAGACTCGACGGTTCGGCGAGTCGGGCGGTTCAGCGCGCGCTTGGGGCTATTCTACGATCTCGGTCGAGAAGCAGTTCACGGCGCCTCGAGACTTCGGTCTCGACTGTTTCGTTCCGTACTTCGTTTCGAACTTTTCTCTACACAGCATTGCCACGGGTCGGTGTCTAAGACCGAATGGCCCTTATGTGGCGAGCCTCCCATCGAGGAGGTTGGTGACTTGTATGCACTGATGTGTATACTCGTACTAACTGAGCATCAACTCTTCTATCCGAGCTAAAAGTTTGAGATAGTTATGGAAAGATGTTTGAGAGAAACTAAAACTAGAAAGAAGTCAAACTTCTTGTTTGCAGAGAAACGAAAAGTAAATAAAATGAGGTTGGCTTTCGGAGGGGCATTGTTACACCCAGAGCCCAGCATGCGTCCTGTCCGCGCTTCCTCGGCACTTGTGTCGATTGTCCAGCGCCCGTGGTTACGTGCTACGTGGGATACTCGTGCTACCAGATGTTAGCTCAACCTGAGAACGCAAGGAAATATAAGAATTTGTTCTCGAGAGAAACCCAAAAGGGAAATATTAAACATGAA
>NW_027470518.1:0-36727 GCF_051020765.1 Lasioglossum baleicum
TATGCGTTATGCGTTATGCGTTATGCGTTATGCGTTACGCGTTATGCGTTATGCGTTATGCGTTATGCGTTATGCGTTATGCGTTATGCGTTATGCGTTATGCGTTATGCGTTATGCGTTATGCGTTATGCGTTATGCGTTATGCGTTATGCGTTATGCGTTATGCGTTATGCGTTATGCGTTATGCGTTATGAGTTTTGCGTTTTGCGTTATGCGTTATGCGTTATGCGTTATGCGTTATGCTTATGCCATATGCGTTATGCGTTATGCGTTATGCGTTATGCGTTATGCGTTATGAGTTTTGCGTTACGCGTTATGCGTTATGCGTTATGCGTTATGCGTTATGCTTATGCCTTATGCGTTATGCGTTATGCGTTATGCGTTATGCGTTATGCGTTATGCGTTATGCGTTATGCGTTATGCGTTATGCGTTATGCGTTATGCGTTATGCGTTATGCGTTATGCGTTATGCGTTATGCGTTATGCGTTATGCGTTATGCGTTATGCGTTATGCGTTATGCGTTATGCGTTATGCGTTATGCGTTATGCGTTATGCGTTATGCGTTATGCGTTATGCGTTTTGCGTTATGCGTTATGCGTTATGCGTTATGACTTTTGCATTATGCGTTATGCGTTATGCGTTATGCGTTATGGGCTATGCGTTATGCCTTATGGTTTATACGTTATGCGTTATGCGTTATGCGTTATGCGTTATGCGTTATGCGTTATGCGTTATGCGTTATGCGTTATGCGTTATGCGTTATGCGTTATGCGTTATGCGTTATGCGTTATGCGTTATGCGTTATGCGTTATGCGTTATGCGTTAGGCGTTGTGCGTTGTGCGTTGTGCGTTGTGCGTTGTGCGTTGTGCGTTGTGCGTTGTGCGTCGTGCGTTCTGCGTTATGCGTTATGCGTTATGCGTTATGCGTTATGCGTTATGCGTTATGCGTTATGCGTTATGCGTTATGCGTTATGCGTTATGCGTTATGCGTTATGCGTTTTGCGTTATGCGTTATGCGTTATGCGTTATGCGTTATGCGTTATGCGTTATGCGTTATGCGTTATGCGTTATGCGTTATGCGTTATGCGTTATGCGTTATGCGTTATGCGTTATGCGTTATGCGTTATGCGTTATGCGTTATGCGTTATGCGTTATGCGTTATGCCTTATGGTTTATACGTTATGCGTTATGCGTTATGCGTTATGCGTTATGCGTTATGCGTTATGCGTTGTGCGTCATGCGTTATGCGTTATGCGTTATGCGTTATGCGTTATGTGTTATGCGTTATGAGTTTTGCGTTACGCGTTATGCGTTATGCGTTATGCGTTATGCGTTTTGCGTTATGCGTTATGCGTTATGCGTTATGCGTTATGCGTTATGCGTTATGCGTTATGCGTTATGCGTTATGCGTTATGCGTTATGCGTTATGCGTTACGCGTTATGCGTTATGCGTTATGCGTTATGCGTTATGCGTTATGCGTTATGCGTTATGCGTTATGCGTTATGCGTTATGCGTTATGCGTTATGCGTTATGCGTTATGCGTTATGCGTTATGCGTTATGCGTTATGCGTTATGCGGTATGCGTTATGCGTTATGCGTTATGCGTTATGCGTTATGCGTTATGCGTTATGCGTTATGCGTTATGCGTTATGCGTTATGCGTTAGGCGTTATGCGTTATGCGTTATGCGTTATGCGTTATGCGTTATGCGTTATGCGTTATGCGTTATGCGTTATGCGTTATGCGTTATGCGTTATGCGTTATGCTTATGCCATATGCGTTATGCGTTATGCGTTATGCGTTATGCGTTATGCGTTATGCGTTATGAGTTTTGCGTTACGCGTTATGCGTTATGCGTTATGCGTTATGCGTTATGCGTTATGCGTTATGCGTTATGCGTTATGCGTTATGCGTTATGCGTTATGCGTTATGCGTTAGGCGTTATGCGTTATGCGTTATGCGTTATGCGTTATGCGTTATGCGTTATGCGTTATGCGTTATGCGTTATGCGTTATGCGTTATGCGTTATGCGTTATGCGTTATGCGTTATGCGTTATGCGTTATGCGTTATGCGTTATGCGTTATGCGTTATGCGTTATGCTTTAGGCGTTATGCGTAATGCGTTATGCGTTATGCTTTAGGCGTTATGCGTAATGCGTTATGCGTTATGCGTTATGCGTTATGCGTTATGCGTTATGCGTTCTGCGTTATGCGTTATGCGTTATGCGTTATGCGTTATGCGTTATGCGTTATGCGTTATGCGTTATGCGTTATGCGTTATGCGTTATGCGTTATGCGTTATGCGTTACGCGTTATGCGTTATGCGTTATGCGTTATGCGTTATGCGTTATGCGTTATGCGTTATGCGTTATGCGTTATGCGTTATGCGTTATGCGTTATGCGTTATGCGTTATGCGTTATGCGTTATGCGTTATGCGTTATGCGTTATGCGTTATGCGTTATGCGTTATGCGTTATGAGTTTTGCGTTTTGCGTTATGCGTTATGCGTTATGCGTTATGCGTTATGCTTATGCCATATGCGTTATGCGTTATGCGTTATGCGTTATGCGTTATGCGTTATGAGTTTTGCGTTACGCGTTATGCGTTATGCGTTATGCGTTATGCGTTATGCTTATGCCTTATGCGTTATGCGTTATGCGTTATGCGTTATGCGTTATGCGTTATGCGTTATGCGTTATGCGTTATGCGTTATGCGTTATGCGTTATGCGTTATGCGTTATGCGTTATGCGTTATGCGTTATGCGTTATGCGTTATGCGTTATGCGTTATGCGTTATGCGTTATGCGTTATGCGTTATGCGTTATGCGTTATGCGTTATGCGT
This sequence comes from Lasioglossum baleicum, assembly GCF_051020765.1. Classification (NCBI taxonomy): domain Eukaryota; kingdom Metazoa; phylum Arthropoda; class Insecta; order Hymenoptera; family Halictidae; genus Lasioglossum; species Lasioglossum baleicum. The sequence goes on from NW_027470518.1 coordinate 2,845, forward strand.
TATGCGTTATGCGTTATGCGTTTTGCGTTATGCGTTATGCGTTATGCGTTATGACTTTTGCATTATGCGTTATGCGTTATGCGTTATGCGTTATGGGCTATGCGTTATGCCTTATGGTTTATACGTTATGCGTTATGCGTTATGCGTTATGCGTTATGCGTTATGCGTTATGCGTTATGCGTTATGCGTTATGCGTTATGCGTTATGCGTTATGCGTTATGCGTTATGCGTTATGCGTTATGCGTTATGCGTTATGCGTTATGCGTTAGGCGTTGTGCGTTGTGCGTTGTGCGTTGTGCGTTGTGCGTTGTGCGTTGTGCGTTGTGCGTCGTGCGTTCTGCGTTATGCGTTATGCGTTATGCGTTATGCGTTATGCGTTATGCGTTATGCGTTATGCGTTATGCGTTATGCGTTATGCGTTATGCGTTATGCGTTATGCGTTTTGCGTTATGCGTTATGCGTTATGCGTTATGCGTTATGCGTTATGCGTTATGCGTTATGCGTTATGCGTTATGCGTTATGCGTTATGCGTTATGCGTTATGCGTTATGCGTTATGCGTTATGCGTTATGCGTTATGCGTTATGCGTTATGCGTTATGCCTTATGGTTTATACGTTATGCGTTATGCGTTATGCGTTATGCGTTATGCGTTATGCGTTATGCGTTGTGCGTCATGCGTTATGCGTTATGCGTTATGCGTTATGCGTTATGTGTTATGCGTTATGAGTTTTGCGTTACGCGTTATGCGTTATGCGTTATGCGTTATGCGTTTTGCGTTATGCGTTATGCGTTATGCGTTATGCGTTATGCGTTATGCGTTATGCGTTATGCGTTATGCGTTATGCGTTATGCGTTATGCGTTATGCGTTACGCGTTATGCGTTATGCGTTATGCGTTATGCGTTATGCGTTATGCGTTATGCGTTATGCGTTATGCGTTATGCGTTATGCGTTATGCGTTATGCGTTATGCGTTATGCGTTATGCGTTATGCGTTATGCGTTATGCGTTATGCGGTATGCGTTATGCGTTATGCGTTATGCGTTATGCGTTATGCGTTATGCGTTATGCGTTATGCGTTATGCGTTATGCGTTATGCGTTAGGCGTTATGCGTTATGCGTTATGCGTTATGCGTTATGCGTTATGCGTTATGCGTTATGCGTTATGCGTTATGCGTTATGCGTTATGCGTTATGCGTTATGCTTATGCCATATGCGTTATGCGTTATGCGTTATGCGTTATGCGTTATGCGTTATGCGTTATGAGTTTTGCGTTACGCGTTATGCGTTATGCGTTATGCGTTATGCGTTATGCGTTATGCGTTATGCGTTATGCGTTATGCGTTATGCGTTATGCGTTATGCGTTATGCGTTATGCGTTATGCGTTATGCGGTATGCGTTATGCGTTATGCGTTATGCGTTATGCGTTATGCGTTATGCGTTATGCGTTATGCGTTATGCGTTATGCGTTATGCGTTAGGCGTTATGCGTTATGCGTTATGCGTTATGCGTTATGCGTTATGCGTTATGCGTTATGCGTTATGCGTTATGCGTTATGCGTTATGCGTTATGCGTTATGCGTTATGCGTTATGCGTTATGCGTTATGCGTTATGCGTTATGCGTTATGCGTTATGCTTTAGGCGTTATGCGTAATGCGTTATGCGTTATGCTTTAGGCGTTATGCGTAATGCGTTATGCGTTATGCGTTATGCGTTATGCGTTATGCGTTCTGCGTTATGCGTTATGCGTTATGCGTTATGCGTTATGCGTTATGCGTTATGCGTTATGCGTTATGCGTTATGCGTTATGCGTTATGCGTTATGCGTTTTGCGTTATGCGTTATGCGTTATGCGTTATGACTTTTGCATTATGCGTTATGCGTTATGCGTTATGGGCTATGCGTTATGCGTTATGCGTTATGCGTTATGCGTTATGCGTTATGCGTTATGCGTTATGCGTTATGCGTTATGCGTTATGCGTTATGCGTTATGCGTTATGCGTTATGCGTTATGCGTTATGTGTTATGCGTTATGAGTTTTGCGTTACGCGTTACGCGTTATGCGTTATGCGTTATGCGTTATGCGTTATGCGTTATGCGTTATGCGTTATGCGTTATGCGTTATGCGTTATGCGTTATGCGTTATGCGTTATGCGTTATGCGTTATGCGTTATGCGTTATGCGTTATGCGTTATGCGTTATGCGTTATGCGTTATGCGTTATGCGTTATGCGTTATGCGTTATGCGTTATGCGTTATGCGTTATGCGTTATGCGTTATGCGTTATGCGTTATGCGTTATGCGTTATGCGTTATGCGTTATGCGTTATGCGTTATGCGTTATGCGTTATGCGTTATGCTTATGCCATATGCGTTATGCGTTATGCGTTATGCGTTATGCGTTATGCGTTATGCGTTATGCGTTATGAGTTTTGCGTTACGCGTTATGCGTTATGCGTTATGCGTTATGCGTTATGCGTTATGCGTTATGCGTTATGCGTTATGCGTTATGCGTTATGCGTTATGCGTTATGCGTTATGCGTTATGCGTTATGCGGTATGCGTTATGCGTTATGCGTTATGCGTTATGCGTTATGCGTTATGCGTTATGCGTTATGCGTTATGCGTTATGCGTTAGGCGTTATGCGTTATGCGTTATGCGTTATGCGTTATGCGTTATGCGTTATGCGTTATGCGTTATGCGTTATGCGTTATGCGTTATGCGTTATGCGTTATGCGTTATGCGTTATGCGTTATGCGTTATGCGTTATGCGTTATGCGTTATGCGTTATGCGTTATGCGTTATGCTTTAGGCGTTATGCGTAATGCGTTATGCGTTATGCTTTAGGCGTTATGCGTAATGCGTTATGCGTTATGCGTTATGCGTTATGCGTTATGCGTTATGCGTTCTGCGTTATGCGTTATGCGTTATGCGTTATGCGTTATGCGTTATGCGTTATGCGTTATGCGTTATGCGTTATGCGTTATGCGTTATGCGTTATGCGTTATGCGTTATGCGTTATGCGTTATGCGTTATGCGTTATGCGTTATGCGTTATGCGTTATGCGTTATGCGTTATGCGTTATGCGTTATGCGTTATGCGTTATGCGTTATGCGTTATGCGTTATGCGTTATGAGTTTTGCGTTTTGCGTTATGCGTTATGCGTTATGCGTTATGCGTTATGCTTATGCCATATGCGTTATGCGTTATGCGTTATGCGTTATGCGTTATGCGTTATGAGTTTTGCGTTACGCGTTATGCGTTATGCGTTATGCGTTATGCGTTATGCTTATGCCTTATGCGTTATGCGTTATGCGTTATGCGTTATGCGTTATGCGTTATGCGTTATGCGTTATGCGTTATGCGTTATGCGTTATGCGTTATGCGTTATGCGTTATGCGTTATGCGTTATGCGTTATGCGTTATGCTTATGCCATATGCGTTATGCGTTATGCGTTATGCGTTATGCGTTATGCGTTATGAGTTTTGCGTTACGCGTTATGCGTTATGCGTTATGCGTTATGCGTTATGCTTATGCCTTATGCGTTATGCGTTATGCGTTATGCGTTATGCGTTATGCGTTATGCGTTATGCGTTATGCGTTATGCGTTATGCGTTATGCGTTATGCGTTATGCGTTATGCGTTATGCGTTATGCGTTATGCGTTATGCGTTATGCGTTATGCGTTATGCGTTATGCGTTATGCGTTATGCGTTATGCGTTATGCGTCATGCGTTATGCGTTATGCGTTATGCGTTATGCGTTATGCGTTATGCGTTATGCGTTATGCGTTATGCGTTATGCGTTATGCGTTATGCGTTATGCGTTATGCGTTATGCGTTATGCGTTATGCGTTATGCGTTATGCGTTATGCGTTATGCGTTATGCGTTATGCGTTATGCGTTATGCGTTATGCGTTATGCGTTATGCGTTATGCGTTATGCGTTATGCGTTATGCGTTATGCGTTATGCGTTATGCGTTATGCGTTATGCGTTATGCGTTATGCGTTATGCGTTATGCGTTATGCGTTATGCGTTATGCGTTATGAGTTTTGCGTTACGCGTTATGCGTTATGCGTTATGCGTTATGCGCTATGCGTTATGCGTTATGCTTATGCCACATGCGTTATGCGTTATGCGTTATGCGTTATGCGTTATGCGTTATGCGTTATGCGTTATGCGTTATGCGTTATGCGTTATGCGTTTTGCGTTATGCGTTATGCGTTATGCGTTATGCGTTATGCGTTATGCGTTAAGCGTTATTTGCGTTATGGGTTATGCGTTATGCGTTATGCGTTATGCGTTATGCGTTATGCGTTATGCGTTATGCGTTATGCGTTATGCGTTATGCGTTATGCGTTATGCGTTATGCGTTATGCGTTATGCGTTATGCGTTATGCGTTATGCGTTATGCGTTATGCGTTATGCGTTATGCGTTATGCGTTATGCGTTATGCGTTATGCGTTATGCGTTATGCGTTATGCGTTATGCGTTATGCGTTATGCGTTATGCGTTATGCGTTATGCGTTATGCGTTATGCGTTATGCGTTATGCGTTATGCGTTATGCGTTATGCGTTATGCGTTATGCGTTATGCGTTATGCGTTATGCGTTATGCGTTATGCGTTATGCGTTATGCGTTATGCGTTATGCGTTATGGGCTATGCGTTATGCCTTATGGTTTATACGTTATGCGTTATGCGTTATGCGTTATGCGTTATGCGTTATGCGTTATGCGTTATGCGTTATGCGTTATGCGTTATGCGTTATGCGTTATGCGTTATGCGTTATGCGTTATGCGTTATGCGTTATGCGTTATGCGTTATGCGTTATGCGTTATGCGTTATGCGTTATGCGTTATGCGTTATGCGTCATGCGTTATGCGTTATGCGTTATGCGTTATGCGTTATGCGTTATGCGTTATGCGTTATGCGTTATGCGTTATGCGTTATGCGTTATGCGTTATGCGTTATGCGTTATGCGTTATGCGTTATGCGTTATGCGTTATGCGTTATGCGTTATGCGTTATGCGTTATGCGTTATGCGTTATGCGTTATGCGTTATGCGTTATGCGTTATGCGTTATGCGTTATGCGTTATGCGTTATGCGTTATGCGTTATGCGTTATGCGTTATGCGTTATGCGTTATGCGTTATGCGTTATGCGTTATGCGTTATGCGTTATGCGTTATGCGTTATGAGTTTTGCGTTACGCGTTATGCGTTATGCGTTATGCGTTATGCGCTATGCGTTATGCGTTATGCTTATGCCACATGCGTTATGCGTTATGCGTTATGCGTTATGCGTTATGCGTTATGCGTTATGCGTTATGCGTTATGCGTTATGCGTTTTGCGTTATGCGTTATGCGTTATGCGTTATGCGTTATGCGTTATGCGTTAAGCGTTATTTGCGTTATGGGTTATGCGTTATGCGTTATGCGTTATGCGTTATGCGTTATGCGTTATGCGTTATGCGTTATGCGTTATGCGTTATGCGTTATGCGTTATGCGTTATGCGTTATGCGTTATGCGTTATGCGTTATGCGTTATGCGTTATGCGTTATGCGTTATGCGTTATGCGTTATGCGTTATGCGTTATGCGTTATGCGTTATGCGTTATGCGTTATGCGTTATGCGTTATGCGTTATGCGTTATGCGTTATGCGTTATGCGTTATGCGTTATGCGTTATGCGTTATGCGTTATGCGTTATGCGTTATGCGTTATGCGTTATGCGTTATGCGTTATGGGCTATGCGTTATGCCTTATGGTTTATACGTTATGCGTTATGCGTTATGCGTTATGTGTTATGCGTTATGAGTTTTGCGTTACGCGTTATGCGTTATGCGTTATGCGTTATGCGTTATGCGTTATGCGTTATGCGTTATGCGTTATGCGTTATGCGTTATGCGTTATGCGTTATGCGTTATGCGTTATGCGTTATGCGTTATGCGTTATGCGTTATGCGTTATGCGTTATGCGTTATGCGTTATGCGTTATGCGTTATGCGTTATGCGTTATGCGTTATGCGTTATGCGTTATGCGTTATGCGTTATGCGTTATGCGTTATGCGTTATGCGTTATGCGTTATGCGTTATGCGTTATGCGTTATGCGTTATGCGTTATGCGTTATGCGTTATGCGTTATGCGTTATGCGTTATGCGTTATGCGTTATGCGTTATGCGTTATGCGTTATGCGTTATGCGTTATGCGTTATGCGTTATGCGTTATGCGTTATGCGTTATGCGTTATGCGTTATGCGTTATGCGTTATGCGTTATGCGTTATGCGTTATGCGTTATGCGTTATGCGTTATGCGTTATGCGTTATGCGTTATGCGTTATGCGTTATGCGTTATGCGTTATGCGTTATGCGTTATGCGTTATGCGTTATGCGTTATGCGTTATGCGTTATGCGTTATGCGTTATGCGTTATGCGTTATGCGTTATGCGTTATGCGTTATGCGTTATGCGTTATGCGTTATGCGTTATGCGTTATGCGTTATGCGTTATGCGTTATGCGTTATGCGTTATGCGTTATGCGTTATGCGTTATTTGCGTTATGCGTTATGCGTTATGCGTTATGCGTTATGCGTTATGCGTTATGCGTTATGCGTTGTGCGTTGTGCGTTGTGCGTTGTGCGTTGTGCGTTGTGCGTTGTGCGTTGTGCGTTGTGCGTTCTGCGTTATGCGTTGTGCGTTATGCGTTATGCGTTATGCGTTATGCGTTATGCGTTATGCGTTATGCGTTATGCGTTATGCGTTATGCGTTATGCGTTATGCGTTATGCGTTATGCGTTATGCGTTATGCGTTATGCGTTATGCGTTATGCGTTATGCGTTATGCGTTATGGGCTATGCGTTATGCCTTATGGTTTATACGTTATGCGTTATGCGTTATGCGTTATGCGTTATGCGTTATGCGTTATGAGTTTTGCGTTACGCGTTATGCGTTATGCGTTATGCGTTATGCGTTATGCGTTATGCGTTATGCGTTATGCGTTATGCGTTATGCGTTATGCGTTATGCGTTATGCGTTATGCGTTATGCGTTATGCGTTATGCGTTATGCGTTATGCGTTATGCGTTATGCGTTATGCGTCATGCGTTATGCGTTATGCGTTATGCGTTATGCGTTATGCGTTATGCGTTATGCGTTATGCGTTATGCGTTATGCGTTATGCGTTATGCGTTATGCGTTATGCGTTATGCGTTATGCGTTATGCGTTATGCGTTATGCGTTATGCGTTATGCGTTATGCGTTATGCGTTATGCGTTATGCGTTATGCGTTATGCGTTATGCGTTATGCGTTATGCGTTATGCGTTATGCGTTATGCGTTATGCGTTATGCGTTATGCGTTATGCGTTATGCGTTATGCGTTATGCGTTATGCGTTATGCGTTATGCGTTATGCGTTATGCGTTATGCGTTATGCGTTATGCGTTATGCGTTATGCGTTATGCGTTATGCGTTATGCGTTATGCGTTATGGGCTATGCGTTATGCCTTATGGTTTATACGTTATGCGTTATGCGTTATGCGTTATGTGTTATGCGTTATGAGTTTTGCGTTACGCGTTATGCGTTATGCGTTATGCGTTATGCGTTATGCGTTATGCGTTATGCGTTATGCGTTATGCGTTATGCGTTATGCGTTATGCGTTATGCGTTATGCGTTATGCGTTATGCGTTATGCGTTATGCGTTATGCGTTATGCGTTATGCGTTATGCGTTATGCGTTATGCGTTATGCGTTATGCGTTATGCGTTATGCGTTATGCGTTATGCGTTATGCGTTATGCGTTATGCGTTATGCGTTATGCGTTATGCGTTATGCGTTATGCGTTATGCGTTATGCGTTATGCGTTATGCGTTATGCGTTATGCGTTATGCGTTATGCGTTATGCGTTATGCGTTATGCGTTATGCGTTATGCGTTATGCGTTATGCGTTATGCGTTATGCGTTATGCGTTATGCGTTATGCGTTATGCGTTATGCGTTATGCGTTATGCGTTATGCGTTATGCGTTATGCGTTATGCGTTATGCGTTATGCGTTATGCGTTATGCGTTATGCGTTATGCGTTATGCGTTAAGCGTTGTTTGCGTTATGCGTTATGCGTTATGCGTTATGCGTTATGCGTTATGCGTTATGCGTTATGCGTTATGCGTTATGCGTTATGCGTTATGCGTTATGCGTTATGCGTTATGCGTTATGCGTTATGCGTTATGCGTTATGCGTTATGCGTTATGCGTTATGCGTTATGCGTTATGCGTTATGCGTTATGCGTTATGCGTTATGCGTTATGCGTTATGCGTTATGCGTTATTTGCGTTATGCGTTATGCGTTATGCGTTATGCGTTATGCGTTATGCGTTATGCGTTATGCGTTGTGCGTTGTGCGTTGTGCGTTGTGCGTTGTGCGTTGTGCGTTGTGCGTTGTGCGTTGTGCGTTCTGCGTTATGCGTTGTGCGTTATGCGTTATGCGTTATGCGTTATGCGTTATGCGTTATGCGTTATGCGTTATGCGTTATGCGTTATGCGTTATGCGTTATGCGTTATGCGTTATGCGTTATGCGTTATGCGTTATGCGTTATGCGTTATGCGTTATGCGTTATGCGTTATGCGTTATGCGTTATGCGTTATGCGTTATGCGTTATGGGCTATGCGTTATGCCTTATGGTTTATACGTTATGCGTTATGCGTTATGCGTTATGCGTTATGCGTTATGCGTTATGAGTTTTGCGTTACGCGTTATGCGTTATGCGTTATGCGTTATGCGTTATGCGTTATGCGTTATGCGTTATGCGTTATGCGTTATGCGTTATGCGTTATGCGTTATGCGTTATGCGTTATGCGTTATGCGTTATGCTTATGCCACATGCGTTATGCGTTATGCGTTATGCGTTATGCGTTATGCGTTATGCGTTATGCGTTATGCGTTATGCGTTATGCGTTATGCGTTATGCGTTATGCGTTATGCGTTATGCGTTATTTGCGTTATGCGTTATGCGTTATTTGCGTTATGCGTTATGCGTTATGCGTTATGCGTTATGCGTTGTGCGTTGTGCGTTGTGCGTTGTGCGTTGTGCGTTGTGCGTTGTGCGTTGTGCGTTGTGCGTTGTGCGTTCTGCGTTATGCGTTATGCGTTATGCGTTATGCGTTATGCGTTATGCGTTATGCGTTATGCGTTATGCGTTATGCGTTATGCGTTATGCGTTATGCGTTATGCGTTATGCGTTATGCGTTATGCGTTATGCGTTATGCGTTATGCGTTATGCGTTATGCGTTATGCGTTATGCGTTATGCGTTATGCGTTATGCGTTATGCGTTATGCGTTATGCGTTATGCGTTATGCGTTATGCGTTATGCGTTATGAGTTTTGCGTTATGCGTTATGCGTTATGCGTTATGCGTTATGCGTTATGCGTTATGCGTTATGCGTTATGCGTTATGCGTTATGCGTTATGCGTTATGCGTTATGCGTTATGCGTTATGCGTTATGCGTTATGCGTTATGCGTTATGCGTTATGCGTTATGCGTTATGCGTTATGGGCTATGCGTTATGCCTTATGGTTTATACGTTATGCGTTATGCGTTATGCGTTATGTGTTATGCGTTATGAGTTTTGCGTTACGCGTTATGCGTTATGCGTTATGCGTTATGCGTTATGCGTTATGCGTTATGCGTTATGCGTTATGCGTTATGCGTTATGCGTTATGCGTTATGCGTTATGCGTTATGCGTTATGCGTTATGCGTTATGCGTTATGCGTTATGCGTTATGCGTTATGCGTTATGCGTTATGCGTTATGCGTTATGCGTTATGCGTTATGCGTTATGCGTTATGCGTTATGCGTTATGCGTTATGCGTTATGCGTTATGCGTTATGCGTTATGCGTTATGCGTTATGCGTTATGCGTTATGCGTTATGCGTTATGCGTTATGCGTTATGCGTTATGCGTTATGCGTTATGCGTTATGCGTTATGCGTTATGCGTTATGCGTTAAGCGTTGTTTGCGTTATGCGTTATGCGTTATGCGTTATGCGTTATGCGTTATGCGTTATGCGTTATGCGTTATGCGTTATGCGTTATGCGTTATGCGTTATGCGTTATGCGTTATGCGTTATGCGTTATGCGTTATGCGTTATGCGTTATGCGTTATGCGTTATGCGTTATGCGTTATGCGTTATGCGTTATGCGTTATGCGTTATGCGTTATGCGTTATGCGTTATGCGTTATGCGTTATGCGTTATGCGTTATTTGCGTTATGCGTTATGCGTTATGCGTTATGCGTTATGCGTTATGCGTTATGCGTTATGCGTTGTGCGTTGTGCGTTGTGCGTTGTGCGTTGTGCGTTGTGCGTTGTGCGTTGTGCGTTGTGCGTTCTGCGTTATGCGTTGTGCGTTATGCGTTATGCGTTATGCGTTATGCGTTATGCGTTATGCGTTATGCGTTATGCGTTATGCGTTATGCGTTATGCGTTATGCGTTATGCGTTATGCGTTATGCGTTATGCGTTATGCGTTATGCGTTATGCGTTATGGGCTATGCGTTATGCCTTATGGTTTATACGTTATGCGTTATGCGTTATGCGTTATGCGTTATGCGTTATGCGTTATGAGTTTTGCGTTACGCGTTATGCGTTATGCGTTATGCGTTATGCGTTATGCGTTATGCGTTATGCGTTATGCGTTATGCGTTATGCGTTATGCGTTATGCGTTATGCGTTATGCGTTATGCTTATGCCACATGCGTTATGCGTTATGCGTTATGCGTTATGCGTTATGCGTTATGCGTTATGCGTTATGCGTTATGCGTTATGCGTTATGCGTTATGCGTTATGCGTTATGCGTTATGCGTTATGCGTTATGCGTTATGCGTTATGCGTTATGCGTTATTTGCGTTATGCGTTATGCGTTATTTGCGTTATGCGTTATGCGTTATGCGTTATGCGTTATGCGTTGTGCGTTGTGCGTTGTGCGTTGTGCGTTGTGCGTTGTGCGTTGTGCGTTGTGCGTTGTGCGTTCTGCGTTATGCGTTATGCGTTATGCGTTATGCGTTATGCGTTATGCGTTATGCGTTATGCGTTATGCGTTATGCGTTATGCGTTATGCGTTATGCGTTATGCGTTATGCGTTATGCGTTATGCGTTATGCGTTATGCGTTATGCGTTATGCGTTATGCGTTATGCGTTATGCGTTATGCGTTATGCGTTATGCGTTATGCGTTATGCGTTATGCGTTATGCGTTATGCGTTATGCGTTATGCGTTATGCGTTATGCGTTATGAGTTTTGCGTTACGCGTTATGCGTTATGCGTTATGCGTTATGCGTTATGCGTTATGCGTTATGCGTTATGCGTTATGCGTTATGCTTATGCCACATGCGTTATGCGTTATGCGTTATGCGTTATGCGTTATGCGTTATGCGTTATGCGTTATGCGTTATGCGTTATGCGTTATGCGTTATGCGTTATGCGTTAAGCGTTATTTGCGTTATGGGTTATGCGTTATGCGTTATGCGTTATGCGTTATGCGTTATGCGTTATGCGTTATGCGTTATGCGTTATGCGTTATGCGTTATGCGTTATGCGTTATGCGTTATGCGTTATGCGTTATGCGTTATGCGTTATGCGTTATGCGTTATGCGTTATGCGTTATGCGTTATGCGTTATGCGTTATGCGTTATGCGTTATGCGTTATGCGTTATGCGTTATGCGTTATGCGTTTTGCGTTATGCGTTATGCGTTATGCGTTATGACTTTTCATTATGCGTTATGCGTTATGCGTTATGCGTTATGCGTTATGGGCTATGCGTTATGCCTTATGGTTTATACGTTATGCGTTATGCGTTATGCGTTATGCGTTATGCGTTATGAGTTTTGCGTTACGCGTTATGCGTTATGCGTTATGCGTTATGCGTTATGCGTTATGCGTTATGCGTTATGCGTTATTTGCGTTATGCGTTATGCGTTATGCGTTATGCGTTATGCGTTGTGCGTTGTGCGTTGTGCGTTGTGCGTTGTGCGTTTTGCGTTATGCGTTATGCGTTATGCGTTATGCGTTATGCGTTATGCGTTATGCGTTATGCGTTATGCGTTATGCGTTGTGCGTTGTGCGTTGTGCGTTGTGCGTTGTGCGTTGTGCGTTGTGCGTTGTGCGTTGTGCGTTATGCGTTATGCGTTATGCGTTATGCGTTATGCGTTATGCGTTATGCGTTATGCGTTATGCGTTATGCGTTATGCGTTATGCGTTATGCGTTATGCGTTATGCGTTATGCGTTATGCGTTATGCGTTATTTGCGTTATGGGTTATGCGTTATGCGTTATGCGTTATGCGTTATGCGTTATGCGTTATGCGTTATGCGTTATGCGTTATGCGTTATGCGTTATGCGTTATGCGTTATGCGTTATGCGTTATGCGTTATTTGCGTTATGCGTTATGCGTTATTTGCGTTATGCGTTATGCGTTATGCGTTATGCGTTATGCGTTATGCGTTGTGCGTTGTGCGTTGTGCGTTGTGCGTTGTGCGTTGTGCGTTGTGCGTTGTGCGTTGTGCGTTATGCGTTATGCGTTATGCGTTATGCGTTATGCGTTATGCGTTATGCGTTATGCGTTATGCGTTATGCGTTATGCGTTATGCGTTATGCGTTATGCGTTATGCGTTATGCGTTATGCGTTATGCGTTATGCGTTATGCGTTATGCGTTATGCGTTATGCGTTATGCGTTATGCGTTATGCGTTATGCGTTATGCGTTATGCGTTATGCGTTATGCGTTATGCGTTATGCGTTATGCGTTATGCGTTATGCGTTATGCGTTATGCGTTATGCGTTATGCGTTATGCGTTATGCGTTATGAGTTTTGCGTTACGCGTTATGCGTTATGCTTATGCCACATGCGTTATGCGTTATGCGTTATGCGTTATGCGTTATGCGTTATGCGTTATGCGTTATGCGTTATGCGTTATGCGTTATGCGTTATGCGTTATGCGTTATGCGTTAAGCGTTATTTGCGTTATGGGTTATGCGTTATGCGTTATGCGTTATGCGTTATGCGTTATGCGTTATGCGTTATGCGTTATGCGTTATGCGTTATGCGTTATGCGTTATGCGTTATGCGTTATGCGTTATGCGTTATGCGTTATGCGTTATGCGTTATGCGTTATGCGTTATGCGTTATGCGTTATGCGTTATGCGTTATGCGTTATGCGTTATGCGTTATGCGTTATGCGTTATGCGTTATGCGTTATGCGTTATGCGTTATGCGTTATGCGTTATGCGTTTTGCGTTATGCGTTATGCGTTATGCGTTATGACTTTTCATTATGCGTTATGCGTTATGCGTTATGCGTTATGCGTTATGGGCTATGCGTTATGCCTTATGGTTTATACGTTATGCGTTATGCGTTATGCGTTATGCGTTATGCGTTATGCGTTATGAGTTTTGCGTTACGCGTTATGCGTTATGCGTTATGCGTTATGCGTTATGCGTTATGCGTTATGCGTTATGCGTTATGCGTTATGCGTTATGCGTTATGCGTTATGCGTTATGCGTTATGCGTTATGCGTTATGCTTATGCCACATGCGTTATGCGTTATGCGTTATGCGTTATGCGTTATGCGTTATGCGTTATGCGTTATGCGTTATGCGTTATGCGTTATGCGTTATGCGTTATGCGTTATGCGTTATGCGTTATGCGTTATTTGCGTTATGCGTTATGCGTTATTTGCGTTATGCGTTATGCGTTATGCGTTATGCGTTATGCGTTGTGCGTTGTGCGTTGTGCGTTGTGCGTTGTGCGTTGTGCGTTGTGCGTTGTGCGTTGTGCGTTATGCGTTATGCGTTATGCGTTATGCGTTATGCGTTATGCGTTATGCGTTATGCGTTATGCGTTATGCGTTATGCGTTATGCGTTATGCGTTATGCGTTATGCGTTATGCGTTATGCGTTATGCGTTATGCGTTATGCGTTATGCGTTATGCGTTATGCGTTATGCGTTATGCGTTATGCGTTATGCGTTATGCGTTATGCGTTATGCGTTATGCGTTATGCGTTATGCGTTATGCGTTATGCGTTATGCGTTATGCGTTATGCGTTATGCGTTATGAGTTTTGCGTTACGCGTTATGCGTTATGCGTTATGCGTTATGCGTTATGCGTTATGCGTTATGCGTTATGCGTTATGCGTTATGCTTATGCCACATGCGTTATGCGTTATGCGTTATGCGTTATGCGTTATGCGTTATGCGTTATGCGTTATGCGTTATGCGTTATGCGTTATGCGTTATGCGTTATGCGTTATGCGTTATGCGTTATGCGTTATGCGTTATGCGTTATGCGTTATGCGTTATGCGTTATGCGTTATGCGTTATGCGTTATGCGTTATGCGTTATGCGTTATGCGTTTTGCGTTATGCGTTATGCGTTATGCGTTATGAGTTTTGCGTTACGCGTTATGCGTTATGCGTTATGCGTTATGCGTTATGCGTTATGCGTTATGCGTTATGCGTTATGCGTTATGCGTTATGCGTTATGCGTTATGCGTTATGCGTTATGCGTTATGCGTTATGCGTTATGCGTTATGCGTTATGCGTTATGCGTTATGCGTTATGCGTTATGCGTTATGCGTTATGCGTTATGCGTTATGCGTTATGCGTTATGCGTTATGCGTTATGCGTTATGCGTTATGCGTTATGCGTTATGCGTTATGCGTTATGCGTTATGCGTTATGCGTTATGCGTTATGCGTTATGCGTTATGCGTTATGCGTTATGCGTTATGCGTTATGCGTTATGCGTTATGCGTTATGCGTTATGCGTTATGCGTTATGCGTTATGCGTTATGCGTTATGAGTTTTGCGTTACGCGTTATGCGTTATGCGTTATGCGTTATGCGTTATGCGTTATGCGTTATGCTTATGCCACATGCGTTATGCGTTATGCGTTATGCGTTATGCGTTATGCGTTATGCGTTATGCGTTATGCGTTATGCGTTATGCGTTATGCGTTATGCGTTATGCGTTATGCGTTATGCGTTATGCGTTATGCGTTATGCGTTAAGCGTTATTTGCGTTATGGGTTATGCGTTATGCGTTATGCGTTATGCGTTATGCGTTATGCGTTATGCGTTATGCGTTATGCGTTATGCGTTATGCGTTATGCGTTATGCGTTATGCGTTATGCGTTATGCGTTATGCGTTATGCGTTATGCGTTATGCGTTATGCGTTATGCGTTATGCGTTATGCGTTATGCGTTATGCGTTATGCGTTATGCGTTATGCGTTATGCGTTATGCGTTATGCGTTATGCGTTATGCGTTATGCGTTATGCGTTATGCGTTATGCGTTATGCGTTATGCGTTATGCGTTTTGCGTTATGCGTTATGCGTTATGCGTTATGACTTTTCATTATGCGTTATGCGTTATGCGTTATGCGTTATGCGTTATGGGCTATGCGTTATGCCTTATGGTTTATACGTTATGCGTTATGCGTTATGCGTTATGCGTTATGCGTTATGCGTTATGAGTTTTGCGTTACGCGTTATGCGTTATGCGTTATGCGTTATGCGTTATGCGTTATGCGTTATGCGTTATGCGTTATGCGTTATGCGTTATGCGTTATGCGTTATGCGTTATGCGTTATGCGTTATGCGTTATGCGTTATGCGTTATGCGTTATGCGTTATGCGTTATGCGTTATGCGTTATGCGTTATGCGTTATTTGCGTTATGCGTTATGCGTTATGCGTTATGCGTTGTGCGTTGTGCGTTGTGCGTTGTGCGTTGTGCGTTGTGCGTTGTGCGTTATGCGTTATGCGTTATGCGTTATGCGTTATGCGTTATGCGTTATGCGTTATGCGTTATGCGTTATGCGTTGTGCGTTGTGCGTTGTGCGTTGTGCGTTGTGCGTTGTGCGTTGTGCGTTGTGCGTTGTGCGTTGTGCGTTATGCGTTATGCGTTATGCGTTATGCGTTATGCGTTATGCGTTATGCGTTATGCGTTATGCGTTATGCGTTATGCGTTATGCGTTATGCGTTATTTGCGTTATGGGTTATGCGTTATGCGTTATGCGTTATGCGTTATGCGTTATGCGTTATGCGTTATGCGTTATGCGTTATGCGTTATGCGTTATGCGTTATGCGTTATGCGTTATTTGCGTTATGCGTTATGCGTTATTTGCGTTATGCGTTATGCGTTATGCGTTATGCGTTATGCGTTATGCGTTGTGCGTTGTGCGTTGTGCGTTGTGCGTTGTGCGTTGTGCGTTGTGCGTTGTGCGTTGTGCGTTATGCGTTATGCGTTATGCGTTATGCGTTATGCGTTATGCGTTATGCGTTATGCGTTATGCGTTATGCGTTATGCGTTATGCGTTATGCGTTATGCGTTATGCGTTATGCGTTATGCGTTATGCGTTATGCGTTATGCGTTATGCGTTATGCGTTATGCGTTATGCGTTATGCGTTATGCGTTATGCGTTATGCGTTATGCGTTATGCGTTATGCGTTAAGCGTTATTTGCGTTATGGGTTATGCGTTATGCGTTATGCGTTATGCGTTATGCGTTATGCGTTATGCGTTATGCGTTATGCGTTATGCGTTATGCGTTATGCGTTATGCGTTATGCGTTATGCGTTATGCGTTATGCGTTATGCGTTATGCGTTATGCGTTATGCGTTATGCGTTATGCGTTATGCGTTATGCGTTATGCGTTATGCGTTATGAGTTTTGCGTTACGCGTTATGCGTTATGCGTTATGCGTTATGCGTTATGCTTATGCCACATGCGTTATGCGTTATGCGTTATGCGTTATGCGTTATGCTTATGCCACATGCGTTATGCGTTATGCGTTATGCGTTATTTGCGTTATGCGTTATGCGTTATTTGCGTTATGCGTTATGCGTTATGCGTTATGCGTTATGCGTTATGCGTTGTGCGTTGTGCGTTGTGCGTTGTGCGTTGTGCGTTGTGCGTTGTGCGTTGTGCGTTGTGCGTTATGCGTTATGCGTTATGCGTTATGCGTTATGCGTTATGCGTTATGCGTTATGCGTTATGCGTTATGCGTTATGCGTTATGCGTTATGCGTTATGCGTTATGCGTTATGCGTTATGCGTTATGCGTTATGCGTTATGCGTTATGCGTTATGCGTTATGCGTTATGCGTTATGCGTTATGCGTTATGCGTTATGCGTTATGCGTTATGCGTTATGCGTTATGCGTTATGCGTTATGCGTTATGCGTTATGCGTTAAGCGTTATTTGCGTTATGGGTTATGCGTTATGCGTTATGCGTTATGCGTTATGCGTTATGCGTTATGCGTTATGCGTTATGCGTTATGCGTTATGCGTTATGCGTTATGCGTTATGCGTTATGCGTTATGCGTTATGCGTTATGCGTTATGCGTTATGCGTTATGCGTTATGCGTTATGCGTTATGCGTTATGCGTTATGCGTTATGCGTTATGCGTTATGCGTTATGCGTTATGCGTTATGCGTTATGCGTTATGCGTTATGCGTTATGCGTTTTGCGTTATGCGTTATGCGTTATGCGTTATGACTTTTCATTATGCGTTATGCGTTATGCGTTATGCGTTATGCGTTATGGGCTATGCGTTATGCCTTATGGTTTATACGTTATGCGTTATGCGTTATGCGTTATGCGTTATGCGTTATGCGTTATGAGTTTTGCGTTACGCGTTATGCGTTATGCGTTATGCGTTATGCGTTATGCGTTATGCGTTATGCGTTATGCGTTATGCGTTATGCGTTATGCGTTATGCGTTATGCGTTATGCGTTATGCGTTATGCGTTATGCGTTATGCGTTATGCGTTATGCGTTATGCGTTATGCGTTATGCGTTATGCGTTATGCGTTATGCGTTATGCGTTATGCGTTATGCGTTATGCGTTATGCGTTATGCGTTATGCGTTATGCGTTATGCGTTATGCGTTATGCGTTATGCGTTATGCGTTATGCGTTATGCGTTATGCGTTATGCGTTATGCGTTATGCGTTATGCGTTATGCGTTATGCGTTATGCGTTATGCGTTATGCGTTATGCGTTATGCGTTATGCGTTATGCGTTATGCGTTTTGCGTTATGCGTTATGCGTTATGCGTTATGACTTTTCATTATGCGTTATGCGTTATGCGTTATGCGTTATGCGTTATGGGCTATGCGTTATGCCTTATGGTTTATACGTTATGCGTTATGCGTTATGCGTTATGCGTTATGCGTTATGCGTTATGAGTTTTGCGTTACGCGTTATGCGTTATGCGTTATGCGTTATGCGTTATGCGTTATGCGTTATGCGTTATGCGTTATGCGTTATGCGTTATGCGTTATGCGTTATGCGTTATGCGTTATGCGTTATGCGTTATGCGTTATGCGTTATGCGTTATGCGTTATGCGTTATGCGTTATGCGTTATTTGCGTTATGCGTTATGCGTTATGCGTTATGCGTTGTGCGTTGTGCGTTGTGCGTTGTGCGTTGTGCGTTGTGCGTTGTGCGTTATGCGTTATGCGTTATGCGTTATGCGTTATGCGTTATGCGTTATGCGTTATGCGTTATGCGTTATGCGTTATGCGTTATGCGTTATGCGTTGTGCGTTGTGCGTTGTGCGTTGTGCGTTGTGCGTTGTGCGTTGTGCGTTGTGCGTTGTGCGTTGTGCGTTATGCGTTATGCGTTATGCGTTATGCGTTATGCGTTATGCGTTATGCGTTATGCGTTATGCGTTATGCGTTATGCGTTATGCGTTATGCGTTATGCGTTATTTGCGTTATGGGTTATGCGTTATGCGTTATGCGTTATGCGTTATGCGTTATGCGTTATGCGTTATGCGTTATGCGTTATGCGTTATGCGTTATGCGTTATGCGTTATGCGTTATTTGCGTTATGCGTTATGCGTTATTTGCGTTATGCGTTATGCGTTATGCGTTATGCGTTATGCGTTATGCGTTGTGCGTTGTGCGTTGTGCGTTGTGCGTTGTGCGTTGTGCGTTGTGCGTTGTGCGTTGTGCGTTATGCGTTATGCGTTATGCGTTATGCGTTATGCGTTATGCGTTATGCGTTATGCGTTATGCGTTATGCGTTATGCGTTATGCGTTATGCGTTATGCGTTATGCGTTATGCGTTATGCGTTATGCGTTATGCGTTATGCGTTATGCGTTATGCGTTATGCGTTATGCGTTATGCGTTATGCGTTATGCGTTATGCGTTATGCGTTATGCGTTATGAGTTTTGCGTTACGCGTTATGCGTTATGCGTTATGCGTTATGCGTTATGCGTTATGCGTTATGCGTTATGCTTATGCCACATGCGTTATGCGTTATGCTTATGCCACATGCGTTATGCGTTATGCGTTATGCGTTATGCGTTATGCTTATGCCACATGCGTTATGCGTTATGCGTTATGCGTTATGCGTTATGCGTTATGCGTTATGCGTTATGCGTTATGCGTTATGCGTTATGCGTTATGCGTTATGCGTTATGCGTTATGCGTTATGCGTTATGCGTTATGCGTTATGCGTTATGCGTTATGCGTTAAGCGTTATTTGCGTTATGGGTTATGCGTTATGCGTTATGCGTTATGCGTTATGCGTTATGCGTTATGCGTTATGCGTTATGCGTTATGCGTTATGCGTTATGCGTTATGCGTTATGCGTTATGCGTTATGCGTTATGCGTTATGCGTTATGCGTTATGCGTTATGCGTTATGCGTTATGCGTTATGCGTTATGCGTTATGCGTTATGAGTTTTGCGTTACGCGTTATGCGTTATGCGTTATGCGTTATGCGTTATGCGTTATGCGTTATGCGTTATGCTTATGCCACATGCGTTATGCGTTATGCGTTATGCGTTATGCGTTATGCTTATGCCACATGCGTTATGCGTTATGCGTTATGCGTTATTTGCGTTATGCGTTATGCGTTATTTGCGTTATGCGTTATGCGTTATGCGTTATGCGTTATGCGTTATGCGTTGTGCGTTGTGCGTTGTGCGTTGTGCGTTGTGCGTTGTGCGTTGTGCGTTGTGCGTTGTGCGTTATGCGTTATGCGTTATGCGTTATGCGTTATGCGTTATGCGTTATGCGTTATGCGTTATGCGTTATGCGTTATGCGTTATGCGTTATGCGTTATGCGTTATGCGTTATGCGTTATGCGTTATGCGTTATGCGTTATGCGTTATGCGTTATGCGTTATGCGTTATGCGTTATGCGTTATGCGTTATGCGTTATGCGTTATGCGTTATGCGTTATGCGTTATGCGTTATGCGTTATGCGTTATGCGTTATGCGTTATGCGTTATGCGTTATGCGTTATGAGTTTTGCGTTACGCGTTATGCGTTATGCGTTATGCGTTATGCGTTATGCGTTATGCGTTATGCGTTATGCTTATGCCACATGCGTTATGCGTTATGCGTTATGCGTTATGCGTTATGCTTATGCCACATGCGTTATGCGTTATGCGTTATGCGTTATGCGTTATGCGTTATGCGTTATGCGTTATGCGTTATGCGTTATGCGTTATGCGTTATGCGTTATGCGTTATGCGTTATGCGTTATGCGTTATGCGTTATGCGTTATGCGTTATGCGTTATGCGTTATGCGTTATGCGTTATGCGTTATGCGTTATGCGTTATGCGTTATGCGTTATGCGTTTTGCGTTATGCGTTATGCGTTATGCGTTATGACTTTTCATTATGCGTTATGCGTTATGCGTTATGCGTTATGCGTTATGGGCTATGCGTTATGCCTTATGGTTTATACGTTATGCGTTATGCGTTATGCGTTATGCGTTATGCGTTATGCGTTATGAGTTTTGCGTTACGCGTTATGCGTTATGCGTTATGCGTTATGCGTTATGCGTTATGCGTTATGCGTTATGCGTTATGCGTTATGCGTTATGCGTTATGCGTTATGCGTTATGCGTTATGCGTTATGCGTTATGCGTTATGCGTTATGCGTTATGCGTTATGCGTTATGCGTTATGCGTTATGCGTTATGCGTTATGCGTTATGCGTTATGCGTTATGCGTTATGCGTTATGCGTTATGCGTTATGCGTTATGCGTTATGCGTTATGCGTTATGCGTTATGCGTTATGCGTTATGCGTTATGCGTTATGCGTTATGCGTTATGCGTTATGCGTTATGCGTTATGAGTTTTGCGTTACGCGTTATGCGTTATGCGTTATGCGTTATGCGTTATGCGTTATGCGTTATGCGTTATGCTTATGCCACATGCGTTATGCGTTATGCGTTATGCGTTATGCGTTATGCGTTATGCGTTATGCGTTATGCGTTATGCGTTATGCGTTATGCGTTATGCGTTATGCGTTATGCGTTAAGCGTTATTTGCGTTATGGGTTATGCGTTATGCGTTATGCGTTATGCGTTATGCGTTATGCGTTATGCGTTATGCGTTATGCGTTATGCGTTATGCGTTATGCGTTATGCGTTATGCGTTATGCGTTATGCGTTATGCGTTATGCGTTATGCGTTATGCGTTATGCGTTATGCGTTATGCGTTATGCGTTTTGCGTTATGCGTTATGCGTTATGCGTTATGCGTTATGCGTTATGCGTTATGCGTTATGCGTTATGCGTTATGCGTTATGCGTTATGCGTTATGCGTTATGCGTTATGCGGTATGCGTTATGCGTTATGCGTTATGCGTTATGCGTTATGCGTTATGCGTTGTGCGTTATGCGTTATGCGTTATGCGTTATGCGTTATGCGTTATGCGTTATGCGTTATGCGTTATGCGTTATGGGCTATGCGTTATGCCTTATGGTTTATACGTTATGCGTTATGCGTTATGCGTTATGCGTTATGCGTTATGCGTTATGAGTTTTGCGTTACGCGTTATGCGTTATGCGTTATGCGTTATGCGTTATGCGTTATGCGTTATGCGTTATGCGTTATGCGTTATGCGTTATGCATTATGCGTTATGCGTTATGCGTTATGCGTTATTTGCGTTATGGGTTATGCGTTATGCGTTATGCGTTATGCGTTATGCGTTATGCGTTATGCGTTATGCGTTATGCGTTATGCGTTATGCGTTATGCGTTATGCGTTATGCGTTATTTGCGTTATGCGTTATGCGTTATTTGCGTTATGCGTTATGCGTTATGCGTTATGCGTTATGCGTTATGCGTTGTGCGTTGTGCGTTGTGCGTTGTGCGTTGTGCGTTGTGCGTTGTGCGTTGTGCGTTGTGCGTTATGCGTTATGCGTTATGCGTTATGCGTTATGCGTTATGCGTTATGCGTTATGCGTTATGCGTTATGCGTTATGCGTTATGCGTTATGCGTTATGCGTTATGCGTTATGCGTTATGCGTTATGCGTTATGCGTTATGCGTTATGCGTTATGCGTTATGCGTTATGCGTTATGCGTTATGCGTTATGCGTTATGCGTTATGCGTTATGCGTTATGCGTTATGCGTTATGCGTTATGCGTTATGCGTTATGCGTTATGCGTTATGCGTTATGCGTTATGCGTTATGCGTTATGCGTTATGCGTTATGCGTTATGAGTTTTGCGTTACGCGTTATGCGTTATGCGTTATGCGTTATGCGTTATGCGTTATGCGTTATGCGTTATGCTTATGCCACATGCGTTATGCGTTATGCGTTATGCGTTATGCGTTATGCGTTATGCTTATGCCACATGCGTTATGCGTTATGCGTTATGCGTTATGCGTTATGCGTTATGCGTTATGCGTTATGCGTTATGCGTTATGCGTTATGCGTTATGCGTTATGCGTTATGCGTTATGCGTTAAGCGTTATTTGCGTTATGGGTTATGCGTTATGCGTTATGCGTTATGCGTTATGCGTTATGCGTTATGCGTTATGCGTTATGCGTTATGCGTTATGCGTTATGCGTTATGCGTTATGCGTTATGCGTTATGCGTTATGCGTTATGCGTTATGCGTTATGCGTTATGCGTTATGCGTTATGCGTTATGCGTTATGCGTTATGCGTTATGCGTTATGCGTTATGCGTTATGCGTTATGCGTTATGCGTTATGCGTTATGCGTTATGCGTTATGCGTTTTGCGTTATGCGTTATGCGTTATGCGTTATGACTTTTCATTATGCGTTATGCGTTATGCGTTATGCGTTATGCGTTATGGGCTATGCGTTATGCCTTATGGTTTATACGTTATGCGTTATGCGTTATGCGTTATGCGTTATGCGTTATGCGTTATGAGTTTTGCGTTACGCGTTATGCGTTATGCGTTATGCGTTATGCGTTATGCGTTATGCGTTATGCGTTATGCGTTATGCGTTATGCGTTATGCGTTATGCGTTATGCGTTATGCGTTATGCGTTATGCGTTATGCGTTATGCGTTATGCGTTATGCGTTATGCGTTATGCGTTATGCGTTATGCGTTATGCGTTATGCGTTATGCGTTATGCGTTATGCGTTATGCGTTATGCGTTATGCGTTATGCGTTATTTGCGTTATGCGTTATTTGCGTTATGCGTTTTGCGTTATGCGTTATCCGTTATGCGTTATGCGTTGTGCGTTGTGCGTTGTGCGTTGTGCGTTGTGCGTTGTGCGTTGTGCGTTGTGCGTTGTGCGTTCTGCGTTATGCGTTATGCGTTATGCGTTATGCGTTATGCGTTATGCGTTATGCGTTATGCGTTATGCGTTATGCGTTATGCGTTATGCGTTATGCGTTATGCGTTATGCGTTATGCGTTATGGGTTATGAGTTTTGCGTTACGCGTTATGCGTTATGCGTTATGCGTTATGCGTTATGCGTTATGCGTTATGCGTTATGCGTTATGCGTTATGCGTTATGCGTTATGCGTTATGCGTTATGCGTTATGCGTTGTGCGTTATGCGTTATGCGTTATGCGTTATGCGTTATGCGTTATGCGTTATGCGTTATGCGTTATGCGTTATGCGTTATGCGTTATGCGTTATGCGTTATGCGTTATGCGTTATGCGTTATGCGTTATGCGTTATGCGTTATGCGTTATGCGTTATGCGTTATGAGTTTTGCGTTTTGCGTTATGCGTTATGCGTTATGCGTTATGCGTTATGCTTATGCCATATGCGTTATGCGTTATGCGTTATGCGTTATGCGTTATGAGATATGCGTTATGCGTTATGCGTTATGCGTTATGCGTTATGAGTTTTGCGTTACGCGTTATGCGTTATGCGTTATGCGTTATGCGTTATGCGTTATGCTTATGCCTTATGCGTTATGCGTTATGCGTTATGCGTTATGCGTTATGCGTTATGCGTTATGCGTTATGCGTTATGCGTTATGCGTTATGCGTTATGCGTTATGCGTTATGCGTTATGCGTTATGCGTTATGCGTTATGCGTTATGCGTTATGCGTTATGCGTTATGCGTTATGCGTTATGCGTTATGCGTTATGCGTTATGCGTCATGCGTTATGCGTTATGCGTTATGCGTTATGCGTTATGCGTTATGCGTTATGCGTTATGCGTTATGCGTTATGCGTTATGCGTTATGCGTTATGCGTTATGCGTTATGCGTTATGCGTTATGCGTTATGCGGTATGCGTTATGCGTTATGCGTTATGCGTTATGCGTTATGCGTTATGCGTTATGCGTTATGCGTTATGCGTTATGCGTTATGCGTTATGCGTTATGCGTTATGCGTTATGCGTTATGCGTTATGCGTTATGCGTTATGCGTTATGCGTTATGCGTTATGCGTTATGCGTTATGCGTTATGCGTTATTTGCGTTATGCGTTATGCGTTATGCGTTATGCGTTATGCGTTATGCGTTATGCGTTATGCGTTGTGCGTTGTGCGTTGTGCGTTGTGCGTTGTGCGTTGTGCGTTGTGCGTTGTGCGTTGTGCGTTGTGCGTTCTGCGTTATGCGTTATGCGTTATGCGTTATGCGTTATGCGTTATGCGTTATGCGTTATGCGTTATGCGTTATGCGTTATGCGTTATGCGTTATGCGTTATGCGTTATGCGTTATGCGTTATGCGTTATGCGTTATGGGTTATGAGTTTTGTGTTACGCGTTATGCGTTATGCGTTATGCGTTATGCGTTATGCGTTATGCGTTATGCGTTATGCGTTATGCGTTATGCGTTATGCGTTATGCGTTATGCTTATGCCACATGCGTTATGCGTTATGCGTTATGCGTTATGCGTTATGCGTTATGCGTTATGCGTTATGCGTTATGCGTTATGCGTTATGCGTTATGCGTTATGCGTTATGCGTTATGCGTTATGCGTTATTTGCGTTATGCGTTATGCGTTATTTGCGTTATGCGTTATGCGTTATGCGTTATGCGTTATGCGTTATGCGTTGTGCGTTGTGCGTTGTGCGTTGTGCGTTGTGCGTTGTGCGTTGTGCGTTGTGCGTTATGCGTTATGCGTTATGCGTTATGCGTTATGCGTTATGCGTTATGCGTTATGCGTTATGCGTTATGCGTTATGCGTTATGCGTTATGCGTTATGCGTTATGCGTTATGCGTTATGCGTTATGCGTTATGCGTTATGCGTTATGCGTTATGCGTTATGCGTTATGCGTTATGCGTTATGCGTTATGCGTTATGCGTTATGCGTTATGCGTTATGCGTTATGCGTTATGCGTTATGCGTTATGCGTTATGCGTTATGCGTTATGCGTTATGCGTTATGCGTTATGCGTTATGCGTTATGAGTTTTGCGTTACGCGTTATGCGTTATGCGTTATGCGTTATGCGTTATGCGTTATGCGTTATGCGTTATGCTTATGCCACATGCGTTATGCGTTATGCGTTATGCGTTATGCGTTATGCGTTATGCGTTATGCGTTATGCGTTATGCGTTATGCGTTATGCGTTATGCGTTTTGCGTTATGCGTTATGCGTTATGCGTTATGACTTTTCATTATGCGTTATGCGTTATGCGTTATGCGTTATGCGTTATGCGTTATGGGCTATGCGTTATGCCTTATGGTTTATACGTTATGCGTTATGCGTTATGCGTTATGCGTTATGCGTTATGCGTTATGCGTTATGAGTTTTGCGTTACGCGTTATGCGTTATGCGTTATGCGTTATGCGTTATGCGTTATGCGTTATGCGTTATGCGTTATGCGTTATGCGTTATGCGTTATGCGTTATGCGTTATGCGTTATGCGTTATGCGTTATGCGTTATGCGTTATGCGTTATGCGTTATGCGTTATGCGTTATGCGTTATGCGTTATGCGTTATGCGTTATGCGTTATGCGTTATGCGTTATTTGCGTTATGCGTTATGCGTTATGCGTTATGCGTTATGCGTTGTGCGTTGTGCGTTGTGCGTTGTGCGTTGTGCGTTGTGCGTTGTGCGTTATGCGTTATGCGTTATGCGTTATGCGTTATGCGTTATGCGTTATGCGTTATGCGTTATGCGTTGTGCGTTGTGCGTTGTGCGTTGTGCGTTGTGCGTTGTGCGTTGTGCGTTGTGCGTTGTGCGTTGTGCGTTATGCGTTATGCGTTATGCGTTATGCGTTATGCGTTATGCGTTATGCGTTATGCGTTATGCGTTATGCGTTATGCGTTATGCGTTATGCGTTATGCGTTATGCGTTATTTGCGTTATGGGTTATGCGTTATGCGTTATGCGTTATGCGTTATGCGTTATGCGTTATGCGTTATGCGTTATGCGTTATGCGTTATGCGTTATGCGTTATGCGTTATGCGTTATGCGTTATGCGTTATGCGTTATGCGTTATTTGCGTTATGCGTTATGCGTTATTTGCGTTATGCGTTATGCGTTATGCGTTATGCGTTATGCGTTGTGCGTTGTGCGTTGTGCGTTGTGCGTTGTGCGTTGTGCGTTGTGCGTTGTGCGTTGTGCGTTGTGCGTTATGCGTTATGCGTTATGCGTTATGCGTTATGCGTTATGCGTTATGCGTTATGCGTTATGCGTTATGCGTTATGCGTTATGCGTTATGCGTTATGCGTTATGCGTTATGCGTTATGCGTTATGCGTTATGCGTTATGCGTTATGCGTTATGCGTTATGCGTTATGCGTTATGCGTTATGCGTTATGCGTTATGCGTTATGCGTTATGCGTTATGCGTTATGCGTTATGCGTTATGCGTTATGCGTTATGCGTTATGAGTTTTGCGTTACGCGTTATGCGTTATGCGTTATGCGTTATGCGTTATGCGTTATGCGTTATGCGTTATGCTTATGCCACATGCGTTATGCGTTATGCGTTATGCGTTATGCGTTATGCTTATGCCACATGCGTTATGCGTTATGCGTTATGCGTTATGCGTTATGCGTTATGCGTTATGCGTTATGCGTTATGCGTTATGCGTTATGCGTTATGCGTTAAGCGTTATTTGCGTTATGGGTTATGCGTTATGCGTTATGCGTTATGCGTTATGCGTTATGCGTTATGCGTTATGCGTTATGCGTTATGCGTTATGCGTTATGCGTTATGCGTTATGCGTTATGCGTTATGCGTTATGCGTTATGCGTTATGCGTTATGCGTTATGCGTTATGCGTTATGCGTTATGCGTTATGCGTTATGCGTTATGCGTTATGCGTTATGCGTTATGCGTTATGCGTTATGCGTTATGCGTTATGCGTTTTGCGTTATGCGTTATGCGTTATGCGTTATGACTTTTCATTATGCGTTATGCGTTATGCGTTATGCGTTATGCGTTATGGGCTATGCGTTATGCCTTATGGTTTATACGTTATGCGTTATGCGTTATGCGTTATGCGTTATGCGTTATGCGTTATGAGTTTTGCGTTACGCGTTATGCGTTATGCGTTATGCGTTATGCGTTATGCGTTATGCGTTATGCGTTATGCGTTATGCGTTATGCGTTATGCGTTATGCGTTATGCGTTATGCGTTATGCGTTATGCGTTATGCGTTATGCGTTATGCGTTATGCGTTATGCGTTATGCGTTATGCGTTATTTGCGTTATGCGTTATGCGTTATGCGTTATGCGTTATGCGTTATGCGTTGTGCGTTGTGCGTTGTGCGTTGTGCGTTGTGCGTTGTGCGTTGTGCGTTGTGCGTTGTGCGTTCTGCGTTATGCGTTATGCGTTATGCGTTATGCGTTATGCGTTATGCGTTATGCGTTAGGCGTTATGCGTTATGCGTTATGCGTTATGCGTTATGCGTTATGCGTTATGGGTTATGAGTTTTGCGTTACGCGTTATGCGTTATGCGTTATGCGTTATGCGTTATGCGTTATGCGTTATGCGTTATGCGTTATGCGTTATGCGTTATGCGTTATGCGTTGTGCGTTATGCGTTATGCGTTATGCGTTATGCGTTATGCGTTATGCGTTATGCGTTATGCGTTATGCGTTATGCGTTATGCGTTATGCGTTATGCGTTATGCGTTATGCGTTATGCGTTATGCGTTATGCGTTATGCGTTATGCGTTATGCGTTATGCGTTATGAGTTTTGCGTTTTGCGTTATGCGTTATGCGTTATGCGTTATGCGTTATGCTTATGCCATATGCGTTATGCGTTATGCGTTATGCGTTATGCGTTATGCGTTATGCGTTATGAGTTTTGCGTTACGCGTTATGCGTTATGCGTTATGCGTTATGCTTATGCCTTATGCGTTATGCGTTATGCGTTATGCGTTATGCGTTATGCGTTATGCGTTATGCGTTATGCGTTATGCGTTATGCGTTATGCGTTATGCGTTATGCGTTATGCGTTATGCGTTATGCGTTATGCGTTATGCGTTATGCGTTATGCGTTATGCGTTATGCGTTATGCGTTATGCGTTATGCGTTATGCGTTATGCGTTATGCGTTATGCGTTATGCGTTATGCGTTATGCGTTATGCGTTATGCGTTATGCGTTATGCGTTATGCGTTATGCGTTATGCGTTATGCGTTATGCGTTATGCGTTATGCGTTATGCGTTATGCGTTATGCGTTATGCGTTATGCGTTATGCGTTATGCGTTATGCGTTATGCGTTATGCGTTATGCGTTATGCGTTATGCGTTATGCGTTATGCGTTATGCGTTATGCGTTATGCGTTATGCGTTATGAGTTTTGCGTTACGCGTTATGCGTTATGCGTTATGCGTTATGCGTTATGCGTTATGCGTTATGCGTTATGCGTTATGCGTTATGCTTATGCCACATGCGTTATGCGTTATGCGTTATGCGTTATGCGTTATGCGTTATGCGTTATGCGTTATGCGTTGTGCGTTGTGCGTTGTGCGTTGTGCGTTGTGCGTTGTGCGTTATGCGTTATGCGTTATGCGTTATGCGTTATGCGTTATGCGTTATGCGTTATGCGTTATGCGTTATGCGTTATGCGTTATGCGTTATGCGTTATGCGTTATGCGTTATGCGTTATGCGTTATGCGTTATGCGTTATGCGTTATGCGTTATGCGTTATGCGTTATGCGTTATGCGTTATGCGTTATGCGTTATGCGTTATGCGTTATGCGTTATGCGTTATGCGTTATGCGTTATGCGTTATGCGTTATGCGTTATGAGTTTTGCGTTACGCGTTATGCGTTATGCGTTATGCGTTATGCGTTATGCGTTATGCGTTATGCGTTATGCGTTATGCGTTATGCTTATGCCACATGCGTTATGCGTTATGCGTTATGCGTTATGCGTTATGCGTTATGCGTTATGCGTTATGCGTTATGCGTTATGCGTTATGCGTTATGCGTTATGCGTTATGCGTTATGCGTTATGCGTTATGCGTTATGCGTTATGCGTTAAGCGTTATTTGCGTTATGGGTTATGCGTTATGCGTTATGCGTTATGCGTTATGCGTTATGCGTTACGCGTTATGCGTTATGCGTTATGCGTTATGCGTTATGCGTTATGCGTTATGCGTTATGCGTTATGCGTTATGCGTTATGCGTTATGCGTTATGCGTTATGCGTTATGCGTTATGCGTTATGCGTTATGCGTTATGCGTTATGCGTTATGCGTTATGCGTTATGCGTTATGCGTTATGCGTTATGCGTTATGCGTTATGCGTTATGCGTTATGCGTTTTGCGTTATGCGTTATGCGTTATGCGTTATGACTTTTCATTATGCGTTATGCGTTATGCGTTATGCGTTATGCGTTATGGGCTATGCGTTATGCCTTATGGTTTATACGTTATGCGTTATGCGTTATGCGTTATGCGTTATGTGTTATGCGTTATGAGTTTTGCGTTACGCGTTATGCGTTATGCGTTATGCGTTATGCGTTATGCGTTATGCGTTATGCGTTATGCGTTATGCGTTATGCGTTATGCGTTATGCGTTATGCGTTATGCGTTATGCGTTATGCGTTATGCGTTATGCGTTATGCGTTATGCGTTATGCGTTATGCGTTATGCGTTATGCGTTATGCGTTAAGCGTTATTTGCGTTATGCGTTATGCGTTATGCGTTATGCGTTATGCGTTATGCGTTATGCGTTATGCGTTATGCGTTATGCGTTATGCGTTATGCGTTATGCGTTATGCGTTATGCGTTATGCGTTATGCGTTATGCGTTATGCGTTATGCGTTATGCGTTATGCGTTATGCGTTATGCGTTATGCGTTATGCGTTATGCGTTATGCGTTATGCGTTATGCGTTATGCGTTATGCGTTATGCGTTATGCGTTATGCGTTATGCGTTATGCGTTATGCGTTATGCGTTATGCGTTATGCGTTATGCGTTATGCGTTATGCGTTATGCGTTATGCGTTATGCGTTATGCGTTATGCGTTATGCGTTATGCGTTATGCGTTATGCGTTATGCGTTATGCGTTATGCGTTATGCGTTATGCGTTATGCGTTATGCGTTATGCGTTATGCGTTATGCGTTATGCGTTATGCGTTATGCGTTATGCTTATGCTACATGCGTTATGCGTTATGCGTTATGCGTTATGCGTTATGCGTTATGCGTTATGCGTTATGCGTTATGCGTTATGCGTTATGCGTTATGCGTTATGCGTTATGCGTTATGCGTTAAGCGTTATTTGCGTTATGCGTTAAGCGTTATTTGCGTTATGGGTTATGCGTTATGCGTTATGCGTTATGCGTTATGCGTTATGCGTTATGCGTTATGCGTTATGCGTTATGCGTTATGCGTTATGCGTTATGCGTTATGCGTTATTTGCGTTATGCGTTATGCGTTATTTGCGTTATGCGTTATGCGTTATGCGTTATGCGTTATGCGTTATGCGTTGTGCGTTATGCGTTATGCGTTATGCGTTATGCGTTATGCGTTATGCGTTATGCGTTATGCGTTATGCGTTATGCGTTATGCGTTATGCGTTATGCGTTATGCGTTATGCGTTATGCGTTATGCGTTATGCGTTATGCGTTATGCGTTATGCGTTATGCGTTATGCGTTATGCGTTATGCGTTATGCGTTATGCGTTATGCGTTATGCGTTATGCGTTATGCGTTATGCGTTATGCGTTATGCGTTATGCGTTATGCGTTATGCGTTATGCGTTATGCGTTATGCGTTATGCGTTATGCGTTATGAGTTTTGCGTTACGCGTTATGCGTTATGCGTTATGCGTTATGCGTTATGCGTTATGCGTTATGCGTTATCCTTATGCCACATGCGTTATGCGTTATGCGTTATGCGTTATGCGTTATGCGTTATGCGTTATGCGTTATGCGTTATGCGTTATGCGTTATGCGTTATGCGTTATGCGTTATGCGTTATGCGTTATGCGTTAAGCGTTATTTGCGTTATGCGTTATGCGTTATGCGTTATGCGTTATGCGTTATGCGTTATGCGTTATGCGTTATGCGTTATGCGTTATGCGTTATGCGTTATGCGTTATGCGTTATGCGTTATGCGTTATGCGTTATGCGTTATGCGTTATGCGTTATGCGTTATGCGTTATGCGTTATGCGTTATGCGTTATGCGTTATGCGTTATGCGTTATGCGTTATGGGTTATGAGTTTTGCGTTACGCGTTATGCGTTGTGCGTTATGCGTTATGCGTTATGCGTTATGCGTTATGCGTTATGCGTTATGCGTTATGCGTTATGCGTTATGCGTTATGCTTATGCTACATGCGTTATGCGTTATGCGTTATGCGTTATGCGTTATGCGTTATGCGTTATGCGTTATGCGTTATGCGTTATGCGTTATGCGTTATGCGTTATGCGTTATGCGTTATGCGTTATGCGTTATCCGTTATGCGTTATACGTTATGCGTTATGCGTTATGCGTTATGCGTTATGCGTTATGCGTTATGCGTTATGCTTATGCCACATGCGTTATGCGTTATGCGTTATGCGTTATGCGTTATGCGTTATGCGTTAAGCGTTATTTGCGTTATGGGTTATGCGTTATGCGTTATGGGTTATGCGTTATGCGTTATGCGTTATGCGTTATGCGTTATGCGTTATGCGTTATGCGTTATGCGTTATGCGTTATGCGTTATGCGTTATGCGTTATGCGTTATGCGTTATTTGCGTTATGCGTTATGCGTTATGCGTTATGCGTTATGCGTTATGCGTTATGCGTTATGCGTTATGCGTTGTGCGTTGTGCGTTGTGCGTTGTGCGTTGTGCGTTGTGCGTTGTGCGTTGTGCGTTGTGCGTTATGCGTTATGCGTTATGCGTTATGCGTTATGCGTTATGCGTTATGCGTTATGCGTTATGCGTTATGCGTTATGCGTTATGCGTTATGCGTTATGCGTTATGCGTTATGCGTTATGCGTTATGCGTTATGCGGTATGCGTTATGCGTTATGCGTTATGCGTTATGCGTTATGCGTTATGCGTTATGCGTTATGCGTTATGCGTTATGCGTTATGCGTTATGCGTTATGCGTTATGCGTTATGCGTTATGCGTTATGCGTTATGCGTTATTTGCGTTATGCGTTATGCGTTATGCGTTATGCGTTATGCGTTATGCGTTATGCGTTATGCGTTGTGCGTTGTGCGTTGTGCGTTGTGCGTTGTGCGTTGTGCGTTGTGCGTTGTGCGTTGTGCGTTCTGCGTTATGCGTTATGCGTTATGCGTTATGCGTTATGCGTTATGCGTTATGCGTTATGCGTTATGCGTTATGCGTTATGCGTTATGCGTTATGCGTTATGCGTTATGCGTTATGCGTTATGCGTTATGCGTTATGCGTTATGCGTTATGGGTTATGAGTTTTGCGTTACGCGTTATGCGTTATGCGTTATGCGTTATGCGTTATGCGTTATGCGTTATGCGTTATGCGTTATGCGTTATGCGTTATGCGTTATGCGTTATGCGTTATGCGTTATGCGTTATGCGTTATGCGTTATGCGTTATGCGTTATGCGTTATGCGTTATGCGTTGTGCGTTGTGCGTTGTGCGTTGTGCGTTGTGCGTTGTGCGTTGTGCGTTGTGCGTTGTGCGTTGTGCGTTGTGCGTTGTGCGTTGTGCGTTATGCGTTATGCGTTATGCGTTATGCGTTATGCGTTATGCGTTATGCGTTATGCGTTATGCGTTATGCGTTATGCGTTATGCGTTATGCGTTATGCGTTATGCGTTATGCGTTATGCGTTATGCGTTATGCGTTATGCGTTATGCGTTATGCGTTATGCGTTATGCGTTATTTGCGTTATGCGTTATGCGTTATGCGTTATGCGTTATGCGTTATGCGTTATGCGTTATGCGTTGTGCGTTGTGCGTTGTGCGTTGTGCGTTGTGCGTTGTGCGTTGTGCGTTGTGCGTTGTGCGTTCTGCGTTATGCGTTATGCGTTATGCGTTATGCGTTATGCGTTATGCGTTATGCGTTATGCGTTATGCGTTATGCGTTATGCGTTATGCGTTATGCGTTATGCGTTATGCGTTATGCGTTATGCGTTATGCGTTATGCGTTATGCGTTATGCGTTATGCGTTATGCGTTATGCGTTATGCGTTATGCGTTATGCGTTATGCGTTATGCGTTATGCGTTATGGGTTATGCGTTATGCGTTATGCGTTATGCGTTATGCGTTATGCGTTATGCGTTATGCGT
>NW_027470519.1:0-36707 GCF_051020765.1 Lasioglossum baleicum
CATAACGCATAACGCATAACGCATAACGCATAACGCATAACGCATAACGCATAACGCATAACGCATAACGCATAACGCATAACGCATAACGCATAACGCATAACGCATAACGCATAACGCATAACGCATAACGCATAACGCATAACGCATAACGCATAACGCATAACGCATAACGCATAACGCATAACGCATAACGCATAACGCATAACGCATAACGCATAACGCATAAACGCATATCGCATAACGCATAACGCATAACGCATAACGCATAACGCATAACGCATAACGCATAACGCATAACGCATAACGCATAACGCATAACGCATAACGCATAACGCATAACGCATAACGCATAACGCATAACGCATAACGCATAACGGATAACGCATAACGCATAACGAATAACGCATAACGCATAACGCATAACGCATAACGCATAACGCATAACGCATAACGCATAACGCATAACGCATAACGCATAACGCATAACGCATAACGCATAACGCATAACGCATAACGCATAACGCATAACGCATAACGCATAACGCATAACGCATAACGCATAACGCATAACGCATAACGCATAACGCATAACGCATAACGCATAACGCATAACGCATAACGCATAACGCATGACGCATGACGCATACGCATAACGCATAACTCATAACGCATAACGCATAACGCATCGCGCATAACGCATAACGCATATCGCATAGCGCATGACGCATAACGCTTAACGAATAACGCATAACGCATAACACATAACGCATAACGCATAACGCATAACGCATAACGCATAACGCATAACGCATAACGCATAACGCATAACGCATGACGCATAACGCATAACGCATAACGCATAACGCATAACGCATAACGCATAACGCATAACGCATAACGCATAACGCATATCGCATAACGCATAACGCATAACGCATAACGCATAACGCATAACGCATAACGCATAACGCATAAGGCATAACGCATAACGCATAACGCATAACGCATAACGCATAACGCATAACGCATAACGCATAACGCATAACGCATAACGCATAACGCATAACGCATAACGCATAACGCATAACGCATAACGCATAACGCATAACGCATAACGCATAACGCATAACGCATAACGCATAACGCATAACGCATAACGCATAACGCATAACGCATAACGCATAACGCATAACGCATAACGCATAACGCATAACGCATAACGCATAACGCATAACGCATAACGCATAACGCATAACGCATAA
The DNA here is from genome assembly GCF_051020765.1 of Lasioglossum baleicum. NCBI lineage: Eukaryota > Metazoa > Arthropoda > Insecta > Hymenoptera > Halictidae > Lasioglossum > Lasioglossum baleicum. Next base: position 1,266 of record NW_027470519.1, read on the forward strand.
CGCATAACGCATAACGCATAACGCATAACGCATAACGCATAACGCATAACGCATAACGCATAACGCATAACGCATAACGCATAACGCATAACGCATAACGCATAACGCATAACGCATAACGCATAACGCATAACGCATAACGCATAACGCATAACGCATACCGCATAACGCATAACGCATAACGCATAACGCATAACGCATAACGCATAACGCATAACGCATAACGCATAACGCATAACGGATAACGCATAACGCATAACGAATAACGCATAACGCATAACGCATAACGCATAACGCATAACGCATAACGCATAACGCATAACGCATAACGCATAACGCATAACGCATAACGCATAACGCATAACGCATAACGCATAACGCATAACGCATAACGCATAACGCATAACGCATAACGCATAACGCATAACGCATAACGCATAACGCATAACGCATAACGCATAACGCATAACGCATAACGCATAACGCATAACGCATAACGCATAACGCATAACGCATAACGCATAACGCATAACGCATAACGCATAACGCATAACGCATAACGCATAACGCATAACGCATAACGCATAACGCATAACGCATAACGCATAACGCATACCGCATAACGCATAACGCATAACGCATAACGCATAACGCATAACGCATAACGCATAACGGATAACGCATAACGCATAACGAATAACGCATAACGCATAACGCATAACGCATAACGCATAACGCATAACGCATAACGCATAACGCATAACGCATAACGCATAACGCATAACGCATAACGCATAACGCATAACGCATAACGCATAACGCATAACGCATAACGCATAACGCATAACGCATAACGCATAACGCATAACGCATAACGCATAACGCATAACGCATAACGCATAACGCATAACGCATAACGCATAACGCATAACGCATAACGCATAACGCATAACGCATAACGCATAACGCATAACGCATAACGCATAACGCATAACGCATAACGCATAACGCATAACGCATAACGCATAACGCATAACGCATGACGCATGACGCATAACGCATAACGCATAACTCATAACGCTTAACGAATAACGCATAACGCATAACACATAACGCATAACGCATAACGCATAACGCATAACGCATAACGCATAACGCATAACGCATGACGCATAACGCATAACGCATAACGCATAACGCATAACGCATAACGCATAACGCATAACGCATAACGCATAACGCATATCGCATAACGCATAACGCATAACGCATAACGCATAACGCATAACGCATAACGCATAAGGCATAACGCATAACGCATAACGCATAACGCATAACGCATAACGCATAACGCATAACGCATAACGCATAACGCATAACGCATAACGCATAACGCATAACGCATAACGCATAACGCATAACGCATAACGCATAACGCATAACGCATAACGCATAACGCATAACGCATAACGCATAACGCATAACGCATAACGCATAACGCATAACGCATAACGCATAACGCATAACGCATAACGCATAACGCATAACGCATAACGCATAACGCATAACGCATAACGCATAACGCATAACGCATAACGCATAACGCATAACGCATAACGCATAACGCATAACGCATAACGCATAACGCATAACGCATGACGCATGACGCATAACGCATAACGCATAACTCATAACGCATAACGCATAACGCATCGCGCATAACGCATAACGCATATCGCATAGCGCATGACGCATAACGCTTAACGAATAACGCATAACGCATAACACATAACGCATAACGCATAACGCATAACGCATAACGCATAACGCATAACGCATAACGCATAACGCATGACGCATAACGCATAACGCATAACGCATAACGCATAACGCATAACGCATAACGCATAACGCATAACGCATAACGCATATCGCATAACGCATAACGCATAACGCATAACGCATAACGCATAACGCATAACGCATAACGCATAAGGCATAACGCATAACGCATAACGCATAACGCATAACGCATAACGCATAACGCATAACGCATAACGCATAACGCATAACGCATAACGCATAACGCATAACGCATAACGCATAACGCATAACGCATAACGCATAACGCATAACGCATAACGCATAACGCATAACGCATAACGCATACCGCATAACGCATAACGCATAACGCATAACGCATAACGCATAACGCATAACGCATAACGCATAACGCATAACGCATAACGGATAACGCATAACGCATAACGAATAACGCATAACGCATAACGCATAACGCATAACGCATAACGCATAACGCATAACGCATAACGCATAACGCATAACGCATAACGCATAACGCATAACGCATAACGCATAACGCATAACGCATAACGCATAACGCATAACGCATAACGCATAACGCATAACGCATAACGCATAACGCATAACGCATAACGCATAACGCATAACGCATAACGCATAACGCATAACGCATGACGCATGACGCATGACGCATAACGCATAACGCATAACTCATAACGCATAACGCATAACGCATCGCGCATAACGCATAACGCATAACGCATAACGCATAACGCATAACGCATAAAGCATAACGCATAACGCATAACGCATAACGCATAACGCATAACGCATAACGCATAACGCATAACGCATAACGCATAACGCATAACGCATAACGCATAACGCATAACGCATAACGCATAACGCATAACGCATAACGCATAACGCATAACGCATAACGCATAACGCATAACGCATAACGCATAACGCATAACGCATAACGCATAACGCATAACGCATAACGCATAACGCATAACGCATAACGCATAACGCATAACGCATAACGCATAACGCATAACGCATAACGCATAACGCATAACTCATAACGCATAACGCATAACGCATAGCGCATAACGCATAACTCATAACGCATAACGCATAACGCATAACGCATAACGCATAACGCATAACGCATAACGCATAACGCATAACGCATAACGCATAACGCATAACGCATAACGCATAACGCATAACGCATAACGCATAACGCATAACGCATAACGCATAACGCATAACGCATAACGCATAACGCATAACGCATAACGCATAACGCATAACGCATAACGCATAACGCATAACGCATAACGCATAACGCATAACGCATAACGCATAACGCATAACGCATAACGCATAACGCATAACGCATAACGCATAACGCATAACGCATAACGCATAACGCATAACGCATAACGCATAACGCATAACGCATAACGCATAACGCATAACGCATAACGCATAACGCATAACGCATAACGCATAACGCATAACGCATAACGCATAACGCATAACGCATAACGCATAACGCATAACGCATAACGCATATCGCATAACGCATAACGCATAACGCATAACGCATAACGCATAACGCATAACGCATAACGCATAACGCATAACGCATAACGCATAACGCATGACGCATGACGCATAACGCATAACGCATAACTCATAACGCATAACGCATAACGCATCGCGCATAACGCATAACGCATATCGCATAGCGCATGACGCATAACGCTTAACGAATAACGCATAACGCATAACACATAACGCATAACGCATAACGCATAACGCATAACGCATAACGCATAACGCATAACGCATAACGCATAACGCATAACGCATAACGCATAACGCATAACGCATAACGCATAACGCATAACGCATAACGCATAACGCATAACGCATAACGCATAACGCATACCGCATAACGCATAACGCATAACGCATAACGCATAACGCATAACGCATAACGCATAACGCATAACGCATAACGCATAACGCATAACGCATAACGCATAACGCATAACGCATAACGCATAACGCATAACGCATAACGCATAACGCATAACGCATAACGCATAACGCATAACGCATAACGCATAACGCATAACGCATAACGCATAACGCATAACGCATAACGCATAACGCATAACGCATAACGCATAACGCATAACGCATAACGCATAACGCATAACGCATAACGCATAACGCATAACGCATAACGCATAACGCATAACGCATAACGCATAACGCATAACGCATAACGCATAACGCATAACGCATAACGCATAACGCATAACGCATAACGCATAACGCATAACGCATAACGCATAACGCATAACGCATAACGCATAACGCATAACGCATAACGCATAACGCATAACGCATAACGCATAACGCATAACGCATAACGCATAACGCATAACGCATAACGCATAACGCATAACGCATAACGCATAACGCATAACGCATAACGCATGACGCATGACGCATAACGCATAACGCATAACTCATAACGCATAACGCATAACGCATCGCGCATAACGCATAACGCATATCGCATAGCGCATGACGCATAACGCTTAACGAATAACGCATAACGCATAACACATAACGCATAACGCATAACGCATAACGCATAACGCATAACGCATAACGCATAACGCATAACGCATGACGCATAACGCATAACGCATAACGCATAACGCATAACGCATAACGCATAACGCATAACGCATAACGCATAACGCATATCGCATAACGCATAACGCATAACGCATAACGCATAACGCATAACGCATAACGCATAACGCATAAGGCATAACGCATAACGCATAACGCATAACGCATAACGCATAACGCATAACGCATAACGCATAACTCATAACGCATAACGCATAACGCATAGCGCATAACGCATAACTCATAACGCATAACGCATAACGCATAACGCATAACGCATAACGCATAACGCATAACGCATAACGCATAACGCATAACGCATAACGCATAACGCATAACGCATAACGCATAACGCATAACGCATAACGCATAACGCATAACGCATAACGCATAACGCATAACGCATAACGCATAACGCATAACGCATAACGCATAACGCATAACGCATAACGCATAACGCATAACGCATAACGCATAACGCATAACGCATAACGCATAACGCATAACGCATAACGCATAACGCATAACGCATAACGCATAACGCATAACGCATAACGCATAACGCATAACGCATAACGCATAACGCATAACGCATAACGCATAACGCATAACGCATAACGCATAACGCATAACGCATAACGCATAACGCATAACGCATAACGCATATCGCATAACGCATAACGCATAACGCATAACGCATAACGCATAACGCATAACGCATAACGCATAACGCATAACGCATAACGCATAACGCATGACGCATGACGCATAACGCATAACGCATAACTCATAACGCATAACGCATAACGCATCGCGCATAACGCATAACGCATATCGCATAGCGCATGACGCATAACGCTTAACGAATAACGCATAACGCATAACACATAACGCATAACGCATAACGCATAACGCATAACGCATAACGCATAACGCATAACGCATAACGCATAACGCATAACGCATAACGCATAACGCATAACGCATAACGCATAACGCATAACGCATAACGCATAACGCATAACGCATAACGCATAACGCATACCGCATAACGCATAACGCATAACGCATAACGCATAACGCATAACGCATAACGCATAACGCATAACGCATAACGCATAACGCATAACGCATAACGCATAACGCATAACGCATAACGCATAACGCATAACGCATAACGCATAACGCATAACGCATAACGCATAACGCATAACGCATAACGCATAACGCATAACGCATAACGCATAACGCATAACGCATAACGCATAACGCATAACGCATAACGCATAACGCATAACGCATAACGCATAACGCATAACGCATAACGCATAACGCATAACGCATAACGCATAACGCATAACGCATAACGCATAACGCATAACGCATAACGCATAACGCATAACGCATAACGCATAACGCATAACGCATAACGCATAACGCATAACGCATAACGCATAACGCATAACGCATAACGCATAACGCATAACGCATAACGCATAACGCATAACGCATAACGCATAACGCATAACGCATAACGCATAACGCATAACGCATAACGCATAACGCATAACGCATAACGCATAACGCATAACGCATAACGCATATCGCATAACGCATAACGCATAACGCATAACGCATAACGCAAAACGCATAACGCATAACGCATAACGCATAACGCATGACGCATAACGCATGACGCATAACGCATAACGCATAACGCATAACGCATAACGCATAACGCATAACGCATAACGCATAACGCATAACGCATAACGCATAACGCATAACGCATAACGCATAACGCATAACGCATGACGCATAACGCATAACGCATAACTCATAACGCATAACGCATAACGCATAACGCATCGCCGATAACGCATAACGCATATCGCATAGCGCATGACGCATAACGCTTAACGAATAACGCATAACGCATAACACATTACGCATAACGCATAACACATAACGCATAACGCATAACGCATAACGCATAACGCGTAACGCATAACGCGTAACGCATAACGCATAACGCATAACGCATAACGCATAACGCATAACGAACAACGCATATCGCATAACGCATAACGCATAACGCATAACGCATAACGCATAACGCATAACGCATAACGCATAACGCATAACGCATAACGCATAACGCATAACGCATATCGCATAACGCATAACGCATAACGCATAACGCATAACGCATAACGCATAACGCATAAGGCATAACGCATAACGCATAACGCGTAACGCATAACGCATAACGCATAACGCATAACGCTTAACGCATAACGCATAACGCATAACGCATATCGCATAGCGCATGACGCATAACGCTTAACGAATAACGCATAACGCATAACACATTACGCATAACGCATAACACATAACGCATAACGCATAACGCATAACGCATAACGCATAACGCATAACGCATAACGCATAACGCATAACGCATAACGCATAACGCATAACGCATAACGCATAACGCATAACGCATAACGCATAACGCATAACGCATAACCCATAACGCATAACGCATAACGCATGACGCATAACGCATAACGCATAACGCATAACGCATAACGCATAACGCATAACGCATAACGCATAACGCATAACGCATAACGCATAACGCATAACGCATAACGCATAACGCATAACGCATAACGCATAACGCATAACGCATAACGCATAACGCATAACGCATAACGCATAACGCATAACGCATAACGCATAACGCATAACGCATAACGCATAACGCATACCGCATACCGCATAACGCATAACGCATAACGCATAACGCATAACGCATAACGCATAACGGATAACGCATAACGCATAACGAATAACGCATAACGCATAACGCATAACGCATAACGCATAACGCATAACGCATAACGCATAACGCATAACGCATAACGCATAACGCATAACGCGTAACGCATAACGCATAACGCATAACGCATAACGCATAACGCATAACGCATAACGCATAACGCATAACGCATAACGCATAACGCATAACGCATAACGCATAACGCATAACGCATAACGCATGACGCATGACGCATAACGCATAACGCATAACTCATAACGCATAACGCATAACGCATCGCGCATAACGCATAACGCATAACGCATAACGCATAACGCATAACGCATAACGCATAACGCATAACGCATAACGCATAACGCATAACGCATAACGCATAACGCATAACGCATAACGCATAACGCATAACGCATAACGCATAACGCATAACGCATAACGCATAACGCATAACGCATAACGCATAACGCATAACGCATAACGCATAACGCATAACGCATAACGCATAACGCATAACGCATAACGCATAACGCATAACGCATAACGCATAACGCATAACGCATAACGCATAACGCATAACGCATAACGCATAACGCATAACGCATAACGCATAACGCATAACGCATAACGCATAACGCATAACGCATAACGCATAACGCATAACGCATAACGCATAACGCATAACGCATAACGCATAACGCATAACGCATAACGCATAACGCATAACGCATAACGCATAACGCATAACGCATAACGCATAACGCATAACGCATAACGCATAACGCATAACGCATAACGCATAACGCATAACGCATAACGCATAACGCATAACGCATAACGCATAACGCATAACGCATAACGCATAACGCATAACGCATAACGCATAACGCATAACGCATAACGCATAACGCATAACGCATAACGCATAACGCATAACGCATAACGCATAACGCATAACGCATAACGCATAACGCATAACGCATAACGCATAACGCATAACGCATAACGCATAACGCATAACGCATAACGCATAACGCATAACGCATAACGCATAACGCATAACGCATAACGCATAACGCATAACGCATAACGCATAACGCATAACGCATAACGCATAACGCATAACGCATAACGCATAACGCATAACGCATAACGCATAACGCATAACGCATAACGCATAACGCATAACGCATAACGCATAACGCATAACGCATAACGCATAACGCATAACGCATAACGCATAACGCATAACGCATAACGCATAACGCATATCGCATAACGCATAACGCATAACGCATAACGCATAACGCATAACGCATAACGCATAACGCATAACGCATAACGCATAACGCATAACGCATGACGCATGACGCATAACGCATAACGCATAACTCATAACGCATAACGCATAACGCATCGCGCATAACGCATAACGCATATCGCATAGCGCATGACGCATAACGCTTAACGAATAACGCATAACGCATAACGCATAACGCATAACGCATAACGCATAACGCATAACGCATAACGCATAACGCATAACGCATAACGCATAACGCATAACGCATAACGCATAACGCATAACGCATAACGCATAACGCATAACGCATAACGCATAACGCATAACGCATAACGCATAACGCATAACGCATAACGCATAACGCATAACGCATAACGCATAACGCATAACGCATAACGCATAACGCATAACGCATAACGCATAACGCATAACGCATAACGCATAACGCATAACGCATAACGCATAACGCATAACGCATAACGCATAACGCATAACGCATAACGCATAACGCATAACGCATAACGCATAACGCATAACGCATAACGCATAAAGCATAACGCATAACGCATAACGCATAACGCATAACGCATAACGCATAACGCATAACGCATAACGCATAACGCATAACGCATAACGCATAACGCATAACGCATATCGCATAACGCATAACGCATAACGCATAACGCATAACGCATAACGCATAACGCATAACGCATAACGCATAACGCATAACGCATGACGCATGACGCATAACGCATAACGCATAACTCATAACGCATAACGCATAACGCATCGCGCATAACGCATAACGCATATCGCATAGCGCATGACGCATAACGCTTAACGAATAACGCATAACGCATAACGCATAACGCATAACGCATAACGCATAACGCATAACGCATAACGCATAACGCATAACGCATAACGCATAACGCATAACGCATAACGCATAACGCATAACGCATAACGCATAACGCATAACGCATAACGCATAACGCATAACGCATAACGCATAACGCATAACGCATAACGCATAACGCATAACGCATAACGCATAACGCATAACGCATAACGCATAACGCATAACGCATAACGCATAACGCATAACGCATAACGCATAACGCATAACGCATAACGCATAACGCATAACGCATAACGCATAACGCATAACGCATAACGCATAACGCATAACGCATAACGCATAACGCATAACGCATAACGCATAACGCATAACGCATAACGCATAACGCATAACGCATAACGCATAACGCATAACGCATAACGCATAACGCATAACGCATAACGCATAACGCATAACGCATAACGCATAACGCATAACGCATAACGCATAACGCATAACGCATAACGCATAACGCATAACGCATAACGCATAACGCATAACGCATAACGCATAACGCATAACGCATAACGCATAACGCATAACGCATAACGCATAACGCATAACGCATAACGCATAACGCATAACGCATAACGCATAACGCATAACGCATAACGCATAACGCATAACGCATAACGCATATCGCATAACGCATAACGCATAACGCATAACGCATAACGCATAACGCATAACGCATAACGCATAACGCATAACGCATAACGCATAACGCATAACGCATAACGCATGACGCATGACGCATAACGCATAACGCATAACTCATAACGCATAACGCATAACGCATCGCGCATAACGCATAACGCATATCGCATAGCGCATGACGCATAACGCTTAACGAATAACGCATAACGCATAACACATAACGCATAACGCATAACGCATAACGCATAACGCATAACGCATAACGCATAACGCATAACGCATAACGCATAACGCATAACGCATAACGCATAACGCATAACGCATAACGCATAACGCATAACGCATAACGCATAACGCATAACGCATAACGCATAACGCATAACGCATAACGCATAACGCATAACGCATAACGCATAACGCATAACGCATAACGCATAACGCATAACGCATAACGCATAACGCATAACGCATAACGCATAACGCATAACGCATAACGCATAACGCATAACGCATAACGCATAACGCATAACGCATAACGCATAACGCATAACGCATAACGCATAACGCATAACGCATAACGCATAACGCATAACGCATAACGCATAACGCATAACGCATAACGCATAACGCATAACGCATAACGCATAACGCATAACGCATATCGCATAACGCATAACGCATAACGCATAACGCATAACGCATAACGCATAACGCATAACGCATAACGCATAACGCATAACGCATGACGCATAACGCATAACGCATAACGCATAACGCATAACGCATAACGCATAACGCATAACGCATAACGCATAACGCATAACGCATAACGCATAACGCATAACGCATAACGCATAACGCATAACGCATAACGCATAACGCATAACGCATGACGCATAACGCATAACGCATAACTCATAACGCATAACGCATAACGCATAACGCATCGCCGATAACGCATAACGCATATCGCATAGCGCATGACGCATAACGCTTAACGAATAACGCATAACGCATAACACATTACGCATAACGCATAACACATAACGCATAACGCATAACGCATAACGCATAACGCATAACGCATAACGCGTAACGCATAACGCATAACGCATAACGCATAACGCATAACGCATAACGCATAACGCATAACGCATAATGCATAACGCATAACGCATAACGCATATCGCATAACGCATAACGCATAACGCATAACGCATAACGCATAACGCATAACGCATAAGGCATAACGCATAACGCATAACGCGTAACGCATAACGCATAACGCATAACGCATAACGCTTAACGCATAACGCATAACGCATCGCGCATAACGCATAACGCATATCGCATAGCGCATGACGCATAACGCTTAACGAATAACGCATAACGCATAACACATTACGCATAACGCATAACACATAACGCATAACGCATAACGCATAACGCATAACGCATAACGCATAACGCATAACGCATAACGCATAACGCATAACGCATAACGCATAACGCATAACGCATAACGCATAACGCATAACGCATAACGCATAACGCATAACGCATAACGCATAACGCATAACGCATAACGCATAACGCATAACGCATAACGCATAACGCATAACGCATAACGCATAACGCGTAACGCATAACGCGTAACGCATAACGCATAACGCATAACGCATAACGCATAACGCATAACGCATAACGCATAACGCATAACGCATAACGCATAACGCATAACGCATAACGCATAACGCATAACGCATAACGCATAACGCATAACGCATAACGCATAACGCATAACGCATAACGCATAACGCATAACGCATAACGCATAACGCATAACGCATAACGCATAACGCATAACGCATAACGCATAACGCATAACGCATAACGCATAACGCATAACGCATGACGCATAACGCATAACGCATAACTCATAACGCATAACGCATAACGCATAACGCATCGCCGATAACGCATAACGCATAACGCATATCGCATAACGCATAACGCATAACGCATAACGCATAACGCGTAACGCATAACGCATAACGCATAACGCATAACGCATAACTCATAACGCATAACGCATAACGCGTAACGCATAACGCATCGCCGATAACGCATAACGCATATCGCACAGCGCATGACGCATAACGCTTAACGAATAACGCATAACGCATAACACATTACGCATAACGCATAACACATAACGCATAACGCATAACGCATAACGCATAACGCATAACGCATAACGCGTAACGCATAACGCATAACGCATAACGCATAACGCATAACGCATAACGAACAACGCATATCGCATAACGCATAACGCATAACGCATAACGCATATCGCATAACGCATAACGCATAACGCATAACGCATAACGCATAACGCATAACGCATAACGCATAACGCATAACGCATAACGCATAACGCATAACGCATATCGCATAACGCATAACGCATAACGCATAACGCATAACGCATAACGCATAAGGCATAACGCATAACGCATAACGCATAACGCATAACGCATAACGCATAACGCATAACGCATAACGCATAACGCATAACGCATAACGCATAACGCATAACGCATAGCGCATAACGCATAACGCATAACGCATAACGCATAACGCATAACGCATAACGCATAACGCATAACGCATAACGCATAACGCATAACGCATAACGCATAACGCATAACGCATAACGCATAACGCATAACGCATAACGCATAACGCATAACGCATAACGCATGACGCATAACGCATAACGCATAACTCATAACGCATAACGCATAACGCATAACGCATAACGCATCGCCGATAACGCATAACGCATATCGCATAGCGCATGACGCATAACGCTTAACGAATAACGCATAACGCATAAAACATTACGCATAACGCATAACACATAACGCATAACGCATAACGCATAACGCATAACGCATAACGCATAACGCATAACGCATATCGCATAACGCATAACGCATAACGCATAACGCATAACGCATAACGCATAACGCATAAGGCATAACGCATAACGCATAACGCATAACGCATAACGCATAACGCATAACGCATAACGCTTAACGCATAACGCATAACGCATCGCGCATAACGCTTAACGCATAACGCATAACGCATAACGCATGACGCATAACGCATAACGCATAACTCATAACGCATAACGCATAACGCATAACGCATAACGCATCGCCGATAACGCATAACGCATATCGCATAGCGCATGACGCATAACGCATAACGCATAACGAACAACGCATATCGCATAACGCATAACGCATAACACATAACGCATAACGCATAACGCATAACGCATAACGCATAACGCATAACCCATAACGCATAACGCATAACGCATAACGCATAACGCATAACGCATAACGCATAACGCATAACGCATAACGCATAACGCATAACGCATAACGCATAACGCATAACGCATAACGAACAACGCATATCGCATAACGCATAACGCATAACGCATAACGCATAACGCATAACGCATAACGCATAACGCATAACGCATAACGCATAACGCATAACGCATAACGCATAACGCATGACGCATAACGCATAACGCATAACTCATAACGCATAACGCATAACGCATAACGCATAACGCATCGCCGATAACGCATAACGCATATCGCATAGCGCATGACGCATAACGCTTAACGAATAACGCATAACGCATAACACATTACGCATAACGCATAACACATAACGCATAACGCATAACGCATAACGCATAACGCATAACGCATAACGCATATCGCATAACGCATAACGCATAACGCATAACGCATAACGCATAACGCATAACGCATAAGGCATAACGCATAACGCATAACGCATAACGCATAACGCATAACGCATAACGCATAACGCATAACGCATAACGCTTAACGCATAACGCATAACGCATCGCGCATAACGCTTAACGCATAACGCATAACGCATAACGCATAACGCATGACGCATAACGCATAACGCATAACTCATAACGCATAACGCATAACGCATAACGCATAACGCATCGCCGATAACGCATATCGCATAGCGCATGACGCATAACGCATAACGCATAACGAACAACGCATATCGCATAACGCATAACGCATAACACATAACGCATAACGCATAACGCATAACGCATAACGCATAACGCATAACCCATAACGCATAACGCATAACGCATAACGCATAACGCATAACGCATAACGCATAACGCATAACGCATAACGCATAACGCATAACGCATAACGCATAACGCATAACGCATAACGCATAACGCATAACGAACAACGCATATCGCATAACGCATAACGCATAACGCATAACGCATAACGCATAACGCATAACGCATAACGCATAACGCATAACGCATAACGCATAACGCATAACGCATAACGCATAACGCATAACGCATAACGCATAACGCATAACGCATAACGCATAACGCATAACGCATAACGCATAACGCATAACGCATAACGCATAACGCATAACGCATAACGCATAACGCATAACGCATAACGCATAACGCATAACGCATAACGCATAACGCATAACGCATAACGCATAACGCATAACGCATAACGCATAACGCATGACGCATAACGCATAACGCATAACTCATAACGCATAACGCATAACGCATAACGCATCGCCGATAACGCATAACGCATAACGCATATCGCATAACGCATAACGCATAACGCATAACGCATAACGCGTAACGCATAACGCATAACGCATAACGCATAACGCATAACTCATAACGCATAACGCATAACGCATAACGCATCGCCGATAACGCATAACGCATATCGCACAGCGCATGACGCATAACGCTTAACGAATAACGCATAACGCATAACACATTACGCATAACGCATAACACATAACGCATAACGCATAACGCATAACGCATAACGCATAACGCATAACGCGTAACGCATAACGCATAACGCATAACGCATAACGCATAACGCATAACGAACAACGCATATCGCATAACGCATAACGCATAACGCATAACGCATATCGCATAACGCATAACGCATAACGCATAACGCATAACGCATAACGCATAACGCATAACGCATAACGCATAACGCATAACGCATAACGCATAACGCATAACGCATATCGCATAACGCATAACGCATAACGCATAACGCATAACGCATAACGCATAAGGCATAACGCATAACGCATAACGCATAACGCATAACGCATAACGCATAACGCATAACGCATAACGCATAACGCATAACGCATAACGCATAACGCATAGCGCATAACGCATAACGCATAACGCATAACGCATAACGCATAACGCATAACGCATAACGCATAACGCATAACGCATAACGCATAACGCATAACGCATAACGCATAACGCATAACGCATAACGCATAACGCATAACGCATAACGCATAACGCATAACGCATGACGCATAACGCATAACGCATAACTCATAACGCATAACGCATAACGCATAACGCATAACGCATCGCCGATAACGCATAACGCATATCGCATAGCGCATGACGCATAACGCTTAACGAATAACGCATAACGCATAACACATTACGCATAACGCATAACACATAACGCATAACGCATAACGCATAACGCATATCGCATAACGCATAACGCATAACGCATAACGCATAACGCATAACGCATAACGCATAAGGCATAACGCATAACGCATAACGCATAACGCATAACGCATAACGCATAACGCATAACGCATAACGCATAACGCATAACGCTTAACGCATAACGCATAACGCATCGCGCATAACGCTTAACGCATAACGCATAACGCATAACGCATAACGCATGACGCATAACGCATAACGCATAACTCATAACGCATAACGCATAACGCATAACGCATAACGCATCGCCGATAACGCATAACGCATATCGCATAGCGCATGACGCATAACGCATAACGCATAACGAACAACGCATATCGCATAACGCATAACGCATAACACATAACGCATAACGCATAACGCATAACGCATAACGCATAACGCATAACCCATAACGCATAACGCATAACGCATAACGCATAACGCATAACGCATAACGCATAACGCATAACGCATAACGCATAACGCATAACGCATAACGCATAACGCATAACGCATAACGAACAACGCATATCGCATAACGCATAACGCATAACGCATAACGCATAACGCATAACGCATAACGCATAACGCATAACGCATAACGCATAACGCATAACGCATAACGCATAACGCATAACGCATAACGCATAACGCATAACGCATAACGCATAACCCATAACGCATAACGCATAACGCATAACGCATAACGCATAACGCATAACGCATAACGCATAACGCATAACGCATAACGCATAACGCATAACGCATAACGCATAACGCATAACGCATAACGCATAACGAACAACGCATATCGCATAACGCATAACGCATAACGCATAACGCATAACGCATAACGCATAACGCATAACGCATAACGCATAACGCATAACGCATAACGCATAACGCATAACGCATAACGCATAACGCATAACGCATAACGCATAACGCATAACGCATAACGCATAACGCATAACGCATAACGCATAACGCATAACGCATAACGCATAACGCATAACGCATAACGCATAACGCATAACGCATAACGCATAACGCATAACGCATAACGCATAACGCATAACGCATAACGCATAACGCATGACGCATAACGCATAACGCATAACTCATAACGCATAACGCATAACGCATAACGCATCGCCGATAACGCATAACGCATAACGCATATCGCATAACGCATAACGCATAACGCATAACGCATAACGCGTAACGCATAACGCATAACGCATAACGCATAACGCATAACTCATAACGCATAACGCATAACGCATAACGCATAACGCATCGCCGATAACGCATAACGCATATCGCACAGCGCATGACGCATAACGCTTAACGAATAACGCATAACGCATAACACATTACGCATAACGCATAACACATAACGCATAACGCATAACGCATAACGCATAACGCATAACGCATAACGCGTAACGCATAACGCATAACGCATAACGCATAACGCATAACGAACAACGCATATCGCATAACGCATAACGCATAACGCATAACGCATATCGCATAACGCATAACGCATAACGCATAACGCATAACGCATAACGCATAACGCATAACGCATAACGCATAACGCATAACGCATAACGCATAACGCATAACGCATATCGCATAACGCATAACGCATAACGCATAACGCATAACGCATAACGCATAAGGCATAACGCATAACGCATAACGCATAACGCATAACGCATAACGCATAACGCATAACGCATCGCCGATAACGCATAACGCATAACGCATAACGCATAACGCATAACGCATAAGGCATAACGCATAACGCATAACTCATAACGCATAACGCATAACGCATAACGCATAACGCATCGCCGATAACGCATAACGCATATCGCATAGCGCATGACGCATAACGCTTAACGAATAACGCATAACGCATAACACATTACGCATAACGCATAACACATAACGCATAACGCATAACGCATAACGCATAACGCATAACGCATAACGCATATCGCATAACGCATAACGCATAACGCATAACGCATAACGCATAACGCATAACGCATAAGGCATAACGCATAACGCATAACGCATAACGCATAACGCATAACGCATAACGCATAACGCATAACGCATAACGCATAACGCTTAACGCATAACGCATAACGCATCGCGCATAACGCTTAACGCATAACGCATAACGCATAACGCATAACGCATGACGCATAACGCATAACGCATAACTCATAACGCATAACGCATAACGCATAACGCATAACGCATCGCCGATAACGCATAACGCATATCGCATAGCGCATGACGCATAACGCATAACGCATAACGAACAACGCATATCGCATAACGCATAACGCATAACACATAACGCATAACGCATAACGCATATCGCATAACGCATAACGCATAACACATAACGCATAACGCATAACGCATAACGCATAACGCATAACGCATAACCCATAACGCATAACGCATAACGCATAACGCATAACGCATAACGCATAACGCATAACGCATAACGCATAACGCATAACGCATAACGCATAACGCATAACGCATAACGAACAACGCATATCGCATAACGCATAACGCATAACGCATAACGCATAACGCATAACGCATAACGCATAACGCATAACGCATAACGCATAACGCATAACGCATAACGCATAACGCATAACGCATAACGCATAACGCATAACGCATAACCCATAACGCATAACGCATAACGCATAACGCATAACGCATAACGCATAACGCATAACGCATAACGCATAACGCATAACGCATAACGCATAACGCATAACGCATAACGCATAACGCATAACGCATAACGAACAACGCATATCGCATAACGCATAACGCATAACGCATAACGCATAACGCATAACGCATAACGCATAACGCATAACGCATAACGCATAACGCATAACGCATAACGCATAACGCATAACGCATAACGCATAACGCATAACGCATAACGCATAACGCATAACGCATAACGCATAACGCATAACGCATAACGCATAACGCATAACGCATAACGCATAACGCATAACGCATAACGCATAACGCATAACGCATAACGCATAACGCATAACGCATAACGCATAACGCATAACGCATGACGCATAACGCATAACGCATAACTCATAACGCATAACGCATAACGCATAACGCATCGCCGATAACGCATAACGCATAACGCATATCGCATAACGCATAACGCATAACGCATAACGCATAACGCGTAACGCATAACGCATAACGCATAACGCATAACGCATAACTCATAACGCATAACGCATAACGCATAACGCATAACGCATCGCCGATAACGCATAACGCATATCGCACAGCGCATGACGCATAACGCTTAACGAATAACGCATAACGCATAACACATTACGCATAACGCATAACACATAACGCATAACGCATAACGCATAACGCATAACGCATAACGCATAACGCGTAACGCATAACGCATAACGCATAACGCATAACGCATAACGAACAACGCATATCGCATAACGCATAACGCATAACGCATAACGCATATCGCATAACGCATAACGCATAACGCATAACGCATAACGCATAACGCATAACGCATAACGCATAACGCATAACGCATAACGCATAACGCATAACGCATAACGCATAACGCATATCGCATAACGCATAACGCATAACGCATAACGCATAACGCATAACGCATAAGGCATAACGCATAACGCATAACGCATAACGCATAACGCATAACGCATAACGCATAACGCATAACGCATAACGCATAACGCATAACGCATAACGCATAGCGCATAACGCATAACGCATAACGCATAACGCATAACGCATAACGCATAACGCATAACGCATAACGCATAACGCATAACGCATAACGCATAACGCATAACGCATAACGCATAACGCATAACGCATAACGCATAACGCATAACGCATAACGCATAACGCATAACGCATGACGCATAACGCATAACGCATAACTCATAACGCATAACGCATAACGCATAACGCATAACGCATCGCCGATAACGCATAACGCATATCGCATAGCGCATGACGCATAACGCTTAACGAATAACGCATAACGCATAACACATTACGCATAACGCATAACACATAACGCATAACGCATAACGCATAACGCATAACGCATAACGCATAACGCATATCGCATAACGCATAACGCATAACGCATAACGCATAACGCATAACGCATAACGCATAAGGCATAACGCATAACGCATAACGCATAACGCATAACGCATAACGCATAACGCATAACGCATAACGCATAACGCATAACGCTTAACGCATAACGCATAACGCATCGCGCATAACGCTTAACGCATAACGCATAACGCATAACGCATAACGCATAACGCATGACGCATAACGCATAACGCATAACTCATAACGCATAACGCATAACGCATAACGCATAACGCATCGCCGATAACGCATAACGCATATCGCATAGCGCATGACGCATAACGCATAACGCATAACGAACAACGCATATCGCATAACGCATAACGCATAACACATAACGCATAACGCATAACGCATAACGCATAACGCATAACGCATAACCCATAACGCATAACGCATAACGCATAACGCATAACGCATAACGCATAACGCATAACGCATAACGCATAACGCATAACGCATAACGCATAACGCATAACGCATAACGCATAACGAACAACGCATATCGCATAACGCATAACGCATAACGCATAACGCATAACGCATAACGCATAACGCATAACGCATAACGCATAACGCATAACGCATAACGCATAACGCATAACGCATAACGCATAACGCATAACGCATAACGCATAACGCATAACGCATAACGCATAACGCATAACGCATATCGCATAACGCATAACGCATAACGCATAACGCATAACGCATAACGCATAACGCATAACGCATAACGCATAACGCATAACGCATAACGCATAACGCATAACGCATAACGCATAACGCATAACGCATAACGCATAACGCATAACGCATAACGCATAACGCTTAACGCATAACGCATAACGCATCGCGCATAACGCTTAACGCATAACGCATAACGCATAACGCATAACGCATAACGCATGACGCATAACGCATAACGCATAACTCATAACGCATAACGCATAACGCATAACGCATAACGCATCGCCGATAACGCATAACGCATATCGCATAGCGCATGACGCATAACGCTTAACGAATAACGCATAACGCATAACACATTACGCATAACGCATAACACATAACGCATAACGCATAACGCATAACGCATAACGCATAACGCATAACGCATAACGCGTAACGCATAACGCATAACGCATAACGCATAACGCATAACGCATAACGCATAACGCATAACGAACAACGCATATCGCATAACGCATAACGCATAACGCATAACGCATATCGCATAACGCATAACGCATAACGCATAACGCATAACGCATAACGCATAACGCATAACGCATAACGCATAACGCATAACGCATAACGCATAACGCATATCGCATAACGCATAACGCATAACGCATAACGCATAACGCATAACGCATAACGCATAAGGCATAACGCATAACGCATAACGCGTAACGCATAACGCATAACGCATAACGCATAACGCATAACGCATAACGCATAACGAACAACGCATATCGCATAACGCATAACGCATAACGCATAACGCATATCGCATAACGCATAACGCATAACGCATAACGCATAACGCATAACGCATAACGCATAACGCATAACGCATAACGCATAACGCATAACGCATATCGCATAACGCATAACGCATAACGCATAACGCATAACGCATAAGGCATAACGCATAACGCATAACGCATAACGCATAACGCATAACGCATAACGCATAACGCATAACGCATAACGCATAACGCATAACGCATAACGCATAACGCATAACGCATAACGCATAACGCATAACGCATAACGCATAACGCATAACGCATAACGCATAACGCATAACGCATAACGCATAACGCATAACGCATAACGCATAACGCATAACGCATAACGCATAACGCATAACGCATAACGCATAACGCATAACGCATAACGCATAACGCATAACGCATAACGCATAACGCATAACGCATAACGCATAACGCATAACGCATATCGCATAACGCATAACGCATAACGCATAACGCATAACGCATAACGCATAACGCATAACGCATAACGCATAACGCATAACGCATAACGCATATCGCATAACGCATAACGCATAACGCATAACGCATAACGCATAACGCATAACGCATAACGCATAACGCATAACGCATATCGCATAACGCATAACGCATAACGCATAACGCATAACGCATAACGCATAACGCATAAGGCATAACGCATAACGCATAACGCATAACGCATAACGCATAACGCATAACGCATAACGCATAACGCATAACGCATAACGCATAACGCTTAACGCATAACGCATAACGCATCGCGCATAACGCTTAACGCATAACGCATAACGCATAACGCATAACGCATAACGCATGACGCATAACGCATAACGCATAACTCATAACGCATAACGCATAACGCATAACGCATAACGCATCGCCGATAACGCATAACGCATATCGCATAGCGCATGACGCATAACGCATAACGCATAACGAACAACGCATATCGCATAACGCATAACGCATAACACATAACGCATAACGCATAACGCATAACGCATAACGCATAACGCATAACGCATAACGCATAACCCATAACGCATAACGCATAACGCATAACGCATAACGCATAACGCATAACGCATAACGCATAACGCATAACGCATAACGCATAACGCATAACGCATAACGCATAACGCATAACGCATAACGCATAACGCATAACGCATAACGCATAACGAACAACGCATATCGCATAACGCATAACGCATAACGCATAACGCATAACGCATAACGCATAACGCATAACGCATAACGCATAACGCATAACGCATAACGCATAACGCATAACGCATAACGCATAACGCATAACGCATATCGCATAACGCATAACGCATAACGCATAACGCATAACGCATAACGCATAACGCATAACGCATAACGCATAACGCATAACGCATAACGCATAACGCATAACGCATAACGCATAACGCATAACGCATAACGCATAACGCATAACGCATAACGCATAACGCATAACGCTTAACGCATAACGCATAACGCATCGCGCATAACGCTTAACGCATAACGCATAACGCATAACGCATAACGCATAACGCATGACGCATAACGCATTACGCATAACTCATAACGCATAACGCATAACGCATAACGCATAACGCATCGCCGATAACGCATAACGCATATCGCATAGCGCATGACGCATAACGCTTAACGAATAACGCATAACGCATAACACATTACGCATAACGCATAACACATAACGCATAACGCATAACGCATAACGCATAACGCATAACGCATAACGCGTAACGCATAACGCATAACGCATAACGCATAACGCATAACGCATAACGCATAACGCATAACGAACAACGCATATCGCATAACGCATAACGCATAACGCATAACGCATATCGCATAACGCATAACGCATAACGCATAACGCATAACGCATAACGCATAACGCATAACGCATAACGCATAACGCATAACGCATAACGCATAACGCATATCGCATAACGCATAACGCATAACGCATAACGCATAACGCATAACGCATAACGCATAAGGCATAACGCATAACGCATAACGCATAACGCATAACGCATAACGCATAACGCATAACGCATAACGCATAACGCATAACGCATAACGCATAACGCATAACGCATAACGCATAACGCATAACGCATAACGCATAACGCATAACGCATAACGCATAACGCATAACGCATAACGCATAACGCATAACGCATAACGCATAACGCATAACGCATAACGCATAACGCATAACGCATAACGCATAACGCATAACGCATAACGCATAACGCATAACGCATGACGCATAACGCATAACGCATAACTCATAACGCATAACGCATAACGCATAACGCATAACGCATCGCCGATAACGCATAACGCATATCGCATAGCGCATGACGCATAACGCTTAACGAATAACGCATAACGCATAACACATTACGCATAACGCATAACACATAACGCATAACGCATAACGCATAACGCATAACGCATAACGCATAACGCATAACGCGTAACGCATAACGCATAACGCATAACGCATAACGCATAACGCATAACGCATAACGAACAACGCATATCGCATAACGCATAACGCATAACGCATAACGCATATCGCATAACGCATAACGCATAACGCATAACGCATAACGCATAACGCATAACGCATAACGCATAACGCATAACGCATAACGCATAACGCATATCGCATAACGCATAACGCATAACGCATAACGCATAACGCATAACGCATAAGGCATAACGCATAACGCATAACGCATAACGCATAACGCATAACGCATAACGCATAACGCATAACGCATAACGCATAACGCATAACGCATAACGCATAACGCATAACGCATAACGCATAACGCATAACGCATAACGCATAACGCATAACGCATAACGCATAACGCATAACGCATAACGCATAACGCATAACGCATAACGCATAACGCATAACGCATAACGCATAACGCATAACGCATAACGCATAACGCATAACGCATAACGCATATCGCATAACGCATAACGCATAACGCATAACGCATAACGCATAACGCATAACGCATAACGCATAACGCATAACGCATAACGCATAACGCATAACGCATAACGCATAACGCATAACGCATAACGCATAACGCATAACCCATAACGCATAACGCATAACGCATAACGCATAACGCATAACGCATAACGCATAACGCATAACGCATAACGCATAACGCATAACGCATAACGCATAACGCATAACGCATAACGCATAACGCATAACGCATAACGCATAACGCATAACGCATAACGCATAACGCATAACGCATAACGCATAACGCATAACGCATAACGCATAACGCATAACGCATAACGCATAACGCATAACGCATAACGCATAACGCATAACGCATAACGCATAACGCATAACGCATAACGCATAACGCATAACGCATAACGCATAACGCATAACGCATAACGCATAACGCATAACGCATAACGCATAACGCATAACGCATAACGCATAACGCATAACGCATAACGCATAACGCATAACGCATAACGCATAACGCATAACGCATAACGGATAACGCATAACGCATAACGAATAACGCATAACGAATAACGCATAACGCATAACGCATAACGCATAACGCATAACGCATAACGCATAACGCATAACGCATAACGCATAACGCATAACGCATAACGCATAACGCATAACGCATAACGCATAACGCATAACGCATAACGCATAACGCATAACGCATAACGCATAACGCATAACGCATAACGCATAACGCATAACGCATAACGCATAACGCATAACGCATAACGCATGACGCATGACGCATAACGCATAACGCATAACTCATAACGCATAACGCATAACGCATCGCGCATAACGCATAACGCATATCGCATAGCGCATGACGCATAACGCTTAACGAATAACGCATAACGCATAACACATAACGCATAACGCATAACGCATAACGCATAACGCATAACGCATAACGCATAACGCATGACGCATAACGCATAACGCATAACGCATAACGCATAACGCATAACGCATAACGCATAACGCATAACGCATAACGCATAACGCATAACGCATAACGCATAACGCATAACGCATAACGCATAACGCATAACGCATAACGCATAACGCATAACGCATAACGCATAACGCATAACGCATAACGCATAACGCATAACGCATAACGCATAACGCATAACGCATAACGCATAACGCATAACGCATAACGCATAACGCATAACGCATAACGCATAACGCATAACGCATAACGCATAACGCATAACGCATAACGCATAACGCATAACGCATAACGCATAACGCATAACGCATAACGCATAACGCATAACGCATAACGCATAACGCATAACGCATAACGCATAACGCATAACGCATAACGCATATCGCATAACGCATAACGCATAACGCATAACGCATAACGCATAACGCATAACGCATAACGCATAACGCATAACGCATAACGCATGACGCATGACGCATAACGCATAACGCATAACTCATAACGCATAACGCATAACGCATCGCGCATAACGCATAACGCATATCGCATAGCGCATGACGCATAACGCTTAACGAATAACGCATAACGCATAACACATAACGCATAACGCATAACGCATAACGCATAACGCATAACGCATAACGCATAACGCATAACGCATAACGCATAACGCATAACGCATAACGCATAACGCATAACGCATAACGCATAACGCATAACGCATAACGCATAACGCATAACGCATAACGCATAACGCATAACGCATAACGCATAACGCATAACGCATAACGCATAACGCATAACGCATAACGCATAACGCATAACGCATAACGCATAACGCATAACGCATAACGCATAACGCATAACGCATAACGCATAACGCATAACGCATAACGCATAACGCATAACGCATAACGCATAACGCATAACGCATAACGCATAACGCATAACGCATAACGCATAGCGCATAACGCATAACGCATAACGCATAACGCATAACGCATAACGCATAACGCATAACGCATAACGCATAACGCATAACGCATAACGCATAACGCATAACGCATAACGCATAACGCATAACGCATAACGCATAACGCATAACGCATAACGCATAACGCATAACGCATAACGCATAACGCATAACGCATAACGCATAACGCATAACGCATGACGCATAACGCATAACGCATAACTCATAACGCATAACGCATAACGCATCGCCGATAACGCATAACGCATATCGCATAGCGCATGACGCATAACGCTTAACGAATAACGCATAACGCATAATACATTACGCATAACGCATAACACATAACGCATAACGCATAACGCATAACGCATAACGCATAACGCATAACGCGTAACGCATAACGCATAACGCATAACGCATAACGCATAACGCATAACGCGTAACGCATAACGCATAACGCATAACGCATAACGCATAACGCATAACGAACAACGCATATCGCATAACGCATAACGCATAACGCATAACGCATAACGCATAACGCATAACGCATAACGCATAACGCATAACGCATAACGCATATCGCATAACGCATAACGCATAACGCATAACGCATAACGCATAACGCATAACGCATAACGCATAACGCATAAGGCATAACGCATAACGCATAACGCGTAACGCATAACGCATAACGCATAACGCATAACGCTTAACGCATAACGCATAACGCATAACGCATCGCGCATAACGCATAACGCATATCGCATAGCGCATGACGCATAACGCTTAACGAATAACGCATAACGCATAACGCATAACACATTACGCATAACGCATAACACATAACGCATAACGCATAACGCATAACGCATAACGCATAACGCATAACGCATAACGCATAACGCATAACGCATAACGCATAACGCATAACGCATAACGCATAACGCATAACGCATAACGCATAACGCATAACGCATAACGCATATCGCATAACGCATAACGCATAACGCATAACGCATAACGCATAACGCATAACGCATAACGCATAACGCATAACGCATAACGCATAACGCATAACGCATAACGCATAACGCATGACGCATGACGCATAACGCATAACGCATAACTCATAACGCATAACGCATAACGCATAACGCATCGCGCATAACGCATAACGCATATCGCATAGCGCATGACGCATAACGCTTAACGAATAACGCATAACGCATAACATATAACGCATAACGCATAACGCATAACGCATAACGCATAACGCATAACGCATAACGCATAACGCATAACGCATAACGCATAACGCATAACGCATAACGCATAACGCATAACGCATAACGCATAACGCATAACGCATAACGCATAACGCATGACGCATGACGCATAACGCATAACGCATAACTCATAACGCATAACGCATAACGCATCGCGCATAACGCATAACGCATATCGCATAGCGCATGACGCATAACGCTTAACGAATAACGCATAACGCATAACACATAACGCATAACGCATAACGCATAACGCATAACGCATAACGCATAACGCATAACGCATAACGCATAACGCATAACGCATAACGCATAACGCATAACGCATAACGCATAACGCATAACGCATAACGCATAACGCATAACGCATAACGCATAACGCATAACGCATAACGCATAACGCATAACGCATAACGCATAACGCATAACGCATAACGCATAACGCATAACGCATAACGCATAACGCATAACGCATAACGCATAACGCATAACGCATAACGCATAACGCATAACGCATAACGCATAACGCATAACGCATAACGCATAACGCATAACGCATAACGCATAACGCATAACGCATAACGCATAACGCATAACGCATAACGCATAACGCATAACGCATAACGCATAACGCATAACGCATAACGCATAACGCATAACGCATAACGCATAACGCATAACGCATAACGCATAACGCATAACGCATAACGCATAACGCATAACGCATAACGCATAACGCATAACGCATAACGCATAACGCATAACGCATAACGCATAACGCATAACGCATAACGCATAACGCATAACGCATAACGCATAACGCATAACGCATAACGCATAACGCATAACGCATAACGCATAACGCATAACGCATAACGCATAACGCATAACGCATAACGCATAACGCATAACGCATAACGCATAACGCATAACGCATAACCCATAACGCATAACGCATAACGCATAACGCATAACGCATAGCGCATAACGCATAACGCATAACGCATAACGCATAACGCATAACGCATAACGCATAACGCATAACGCATAACGCATAACGCATAACGCATAACGCATAACGCATAACGCATAACGCATAACGCATAACGCATAACGCATAACGCATAACGCATAACGCATAACGCATAACGCATAACGCATGACGCATAACGCATAACGCATAACTCATAACGCATAACGCATAACGCATCGCCGATAACGCATAACGCATATCGCATAGCGCATGACGCATAACGCTTAACGAATAACGCATAACGCATAATACATTACGCATAACGCATAACACATAACGCATAACGCATAACGCATAACGCATAACGCATAACGCATAACGCGTAACGCATAACGCATAACGCATAACGCATAACGCATAACGCATAACGCATAACGCGTAACGCATAACGCATAACGCATAACGCATAACGCATAACGCATAACGAACAACGCATATCGCATAACGCATAACGCATAACGCATAACGCATAACGCATAACGCATAACGCATAACGCATAACGCATAACGCATAACGCATAACGCATAACGCATAACGCATATCGCATAACGCATAACGCATAACGCATAACGCATAACGCATAACGCATAACGCATAACGCATAACGCATAAGGCATAACGCATAACGCATAACGCGTAACGCATAACGCATAACGCATAACGCATAACGCTTAACGCATAACGCATAACGCATAACGCATCGCGCATAACGCATAACGCATATCGCATAGCGCATGACGCATAACGCTTAACGAATAACGCATAACGCATAACGCATAACACATTACGCATAACGCATAACACATAACGCATAACGCATAACGCATAACGCATAACGCATAACGCATAACGCATAACGCATAACGCATAACGCATAACGCATAACGCATAACGCATAACGCATAACGCATAACGCATAACGCATAACGCATATCGCATAACGCATAACGCATAACGCATAACGCATAACGCATAACGCATAACGCATAACGCATAACGCATAACGCATAACGCATAACGCATAACGCATAACGCATGACGCATGACGCATAACGCATAACGCATAACTCATAACGCATAACGCATAACGCATCGCGCATAACGCATAACGCATATCGCATAGCGCATGACGCATAACGCTTAACGAATAACGCATAACGCATAACATATAACGCATAACGCATAACGCATAACGCATAACGCATAACGCATAACGCATAACGCATAACGCATAACGCATAACGCATAACGCATAACGCATAACGCATAACGCATAACGCATAACGCATAACGCATAACGCATAACGCATAACGCATAACGCATAACGCATAACGCATAACGCATAACGCATAACGCATAACGCATAACGCATAACGCATAACGCATAACGCATAACGCATAACGCATAACGCATAACGCATAACGCATAACGCATAACGCATAACGCATAACGCATAACGCATAACGCATAACGCATAACGCATAACGCATAACGCATAACGCATAACGCATAACGCATAACGCATAACGCATAACGCATAACGCATAACGCATAACGCATAACGCATAACGCATAACGCATAACGCATAACGCATAACGCATAACGCATGACGCATAACGCATAACGCATAACTCATAACGCATAACGCATAACGCATAACGCATCGCCGATAACGCATAACGCATATCGCATAGCGCATGACGCATAACGCTTAACGAATAACGCATAACGCATAACACATTACGCATAACGCATAACACATAACGCATAACGCATAACGCATAACGCATAACGCATAACGCATAACGCATAACGCGTAACGCATAACGCATAACGCATAACGCATAACGCATAACGCATAACGAACAACGCATATCGCATAACGCATAACGCATAACGCATAACGCATAACGCATATCGCATAACGCATAACGCATAACGCATAACGCATAACGCATAACGCATAACGCATAAGGCATAACGCATAACGCATAACGCGTAACGCATAACGCATAACGCATAACGCATAACGCTTAACGCATAACGCATAACGCATCGCGCATAACGCATAACGCATATCGCATAGCGCATGACGCATAACGCTTAACGAATAACGCATAACGCATAACACATTACGCATAACGCATAACACATAACGCATAACGCATAACGCATAACGCATAACGCATAACGCATAACGCATAACGCATAACGCATAACGCATAACGCATAACGCATAACGCATAACGCATAACGCATAACGCATAACGCATAACGCATAACGCATAACGCATAACGCATAACGCATAACGCATAACGCATAACGCATAACGCATAACGCATAACGCATAACGCATAACGCATAACGCATAACGCATAACGCATAACGCATAACGCATAACGCATAACGCATAACGCATAACGCATAACGCATAACGCATAACGCATAACGCATAACGCATAACGCATAACGCATAACGCATAACGCATAACGCATAACGCATAACGCATAACGCATAACGCATAACGCATAACGCATAACGCATAACGCATAACGCATAACGCATAACGCATAACGCATAACGCATAACGCATAACGCATAACGCATAACGCATAACGCATAACGCATAACGCATAACGCATAACGCATAACGCATAACGCATAACGCATAACGCATAACGCATAACGCATAACGCATAACGCATAACGCATAACGCATAACGCATAACGCATAACGCATAACGCATAACGCATAACGCATAACGCATAACGGATAACGCATAACGCATAACGAATAACGCATAACGCATAACGCATAACGCATAACGCATAACGCATAACGCATAACGCATAACGCATAACGCATAACGCATAACGCATAACGCATAACGCATAACGCATAACGCATAACGCATAACGCATAACGCATGACGCATGACGCATAACGCATGACGCATAACTCATAACGCATAACGCATAACGCATCGCGCATAACGCATAACGCATATCGCATAGCGCATGACGCATAACGCTTAACGAATAACGCATAACGCATAACACATAACGCATAACGCATAACGCATAACGCATAACGCATAACGCATAACGCATAACGCATAACGCATAACGCATAACGCATAACGCATAACGCATAACGCATAACGCATAACGCATAACGCATAACGCATAACGCATAACGCATAACGCATAACGCATAACGCATAACGCATAACGCATAACGCATAACGCATAACGCATAACGCATAACGCATAACGCATAACGCATAACGCATAACGCATAACGCATAACGCATAACGCATAACGCATAACGCATAACGCATAACGCATAACGCATAACGCATAACGCATAACGCATAACGCATAACGCATAACGCATAACGCATAACGCATAACGCATAACGCATAACGCATAACGCATAACGCATAACGCATAACGCATAACGCATAACGCATAACGCATAACGCATAACGCATAACGCATAACGCATAACGCATAACGCATAACGCATAACGCATAACGCATAACGCATAACGCATAACGCATAACGCATAACGGATAACGCATAACGCATAACGAATAACGCATAACGCATAACGCATAACGCATAACGCATAACGCATAACGCATAACGCATAACGCATAACGCATAACGCATAACGCATAACGCATAACGCATAACGCATAACGCATAACGCATAACGCATAACGCATAACGCATAACGCATAACGCATGACGCATGACGCATAACGCATGACGCATAACTCATAACGCATAACGCATAACGCATCGCGCATAACGCATAACGCATATCGCATAGCGCATGACGCATAACGCTTAACGAATAACGCATAACGCATAACACATAACGCATAACGCATAACGCATAACGCATAACGCATAACGCATAACGCATAACGCATAACGCATAACGCATAACGCATAACGCATAACGCATAACGCATAACGCATAACGCATAACGCATAACGCATAACGCATAACGCATAACGCATAACGCATAACGCATAACGCATAACGCATAACGCATAACGCATAACGCATAACGCATAACGCATAACGCATAACGCATAACGCATAACGCATAACGCATAACGCATAACGCATAACGCATAACGCATAACGCATAACGCATAACGCATAACGCATAACGCATAACGCATAACGCATAACGCATAACGCATAACGCATAACGCATAACGCATAACGCATAACGCATAACGCATAACGCATAACGCATAACGCATAACGCATAACGCATAACGCATAACGCATAACGCATAACGCATAACGCATAACGCATAACGCATAACGCATAACGCATAACGCATAACGCATAACGCATAACGCATAACGCATAACGCATAACGCATAACGCATAACGCATAACGCATAACGCATAACGCATAACGCATAACGCATAACGCATAACGCATAACGCATAACGCATAACGCATAACGCATAACGCATAACGCATAACGCATAACGCATAACGCATAACGCATAACGCTTAACGCATAACGCATAACGCATCGCGCATAACGCTTAACGCATAACGCATAACGCATAACGCATAACGCATAACGCATGACGCATAACGCATAACGCATAACTCATAACGCATAACGCATAACGCATAACGCATAACGCATCGCCGATAACGCATAACGCATATCGCATAGCGCATGACGCATAACGCATAACGCATAACGAACAACGCATATCGCATAACGCATAACGCATAACACATAACGCATAACGCATAACGCATAACGCATAACGCATAACGCATAACGCATAACCCATAACGCATAACGCATAACGCATAACGCATAACGCATAACGCATAACGCATAACGCATAACGCATAACGCATAACGCATAACGCATAACGCATAACGCATAACGCATAACGAACAACGCATATCGCATAACGCATAACGCATAACGCATAACGCATAACGCATAACGCATAACGCATAACGCATAACGCATAACGCATAACGCATAACGCATAACGCATAACGCATAACGCATAACGCATATCGCATAACGCATAACGCATAACGCATAACGCATAACGCATAACGCATAACGCATAACGCATAACGCATAACGCATAACGCATAACGCATAACGCTTAACGCATAACGCATAACGCATCGCGCATAACGCTTAACGCATAACGCATAACGCATAACGCATAACGCATAACGCATGACGCATAACGCATAACGCATAACTCATAACGCATAACGCATAACGCATAACGCATCGCCGATAACGCATAACGCATATCGCATAGCGCATGACGCATAACGCTTAACGAATAACGCATAACGCATAACACATTACGCATAACGCATAACACATAACGCATAACGCATAACGCATAACGCATAACGCATAACGCATAACGCATAACGCATAACGCATAACGCGTAACGCATAACGCATAACGCATAACGCATAACGCATAACGCATAACGCATAACGAACAACGCATATCGCATAACGCATAACGCATAACGCATAACGCATATCGCATAACGCATAACGCATAACGCATAACGCATAACGCATAACGCATAACGCATAACGCATAACGCATAACGCATAACGCATAACGCATATCGCATAACGCATAACGCATAACGCATAACGCATAACGCATAACGCATAACGCATAACGCATAAGGCATAACGCATAACGCATAACGCATAACGCATAACGCATAACGCATAACGCATAACGCATAACGCATAACGCATAACGCATAACGCATAACGCATAACGCATAACGCATAACGCATAACGCATAACGCATAACGCATAACGCATAACGCATAACGCATAACGCATAACGCATAACGCATAACGCATAACGCATAACGCATAACGCATAACGCATAACGCATAACGCATAACGCATAACGCATAACGCATAACGCATAACGCATAACGCATAACGCATAACGCATAACGCATAACGCATAACGCATAACGCATAACGCATAACGCATAACGCATAACGCATATCGCATAACGCATAACGCATAACGCATAACGCATAACGCATAACGCATAACGCATAACGCATAACGCATAACGCATAACGCATAACGCATAACGCATAACGCATAACGCATAACGCATAACGCATAACGCATAACGCATAACGCATAACGCATAACGCATAACGCATAACGCATAACGCATAACGCATAACGCATAACGCATAACGCATAACGCATAACGCATAACGCATAACGCATAACGCATAAC
>NW_027470520.1:0-36683 GCF_051020765.1 Lasioglossum baleicum
AGCTATGTCAATATCTTCACTGATGCTATGCTTCCGAGAGACAAACCATGTATTCCCGGAGTAAATCCGCTGCACAGTATTCGCAATAGGCAGCTTAATTCACGGTATGAGTAATAAAGTATGGAGACAAACCGTCGAAGAACTTTTCCAATTGGTGTAACAACTAACCTCTTGCAGGAGAGCTTACTTTCCGAGAATCAAACCCGCTGTATAGAGGGTATAACCTCGTGTTCTGAGAACTACGTATGTATACTGATTAGTGATGGGCACCATAATTTGGCATACCACTTATAAGTCCGACGGTCAAAACGATCCTGAATCTTAGCACCTCCTTTGAGGTTGGCACAGCTACGTCTGTAGCTTCGCATAGCCAGTGATTCCAAGAGTCATACCTGTAATTAATGGAGTAAATCGGCTGATCAGTATGAGCAATAGACGCCTTAATTCACGGTCTGTATGTTAAAGTGGAGCGTTACCTATATGTATAGGACCAAAATTTTTCTTGAAAGCCTTGCCTTCCCAGAACCTAATACGATGTATCTAGAGTATATCTTTGTGACCAGAGAAGCAAATGAGTATACACTTTAGTGCCGCTCACCTTAATTTCGTGTACGAATTACATGATCGAGGATAAAGCCGTTCGGGTAGGTTACCCCCTGCTTTGAAAATCAAAGAGCTGAGTCACGGATAGGTGAAGCTATTGTCTTGGATGTGCGATACTCAATGAAGGTGGTAACGTTCTGGAAAGAATTCCCTCTCGACCTTCTAATTCATACATGAAGTTAAGGGGTCCGTCACTACAATGTACACTAATTTCTATATCTCACCACGGAGTTATACTCATGATACAGCTAGTTATTTTCTCGGATGGTAAGGTCTTCGGAAATACGTTAGACATTACACCAATAGGAAACGTCCTACAAAGGTTAGACTCTGCACTTCAATCTCTAAACCGTGAACTGAGGCATCTAATTGCCATTACACTTCAGCGGATTTACTCCTCAAATACCTGGTTTGACTCTAGGTATGACAGGATATGTGCAGCTATTGCCTGAGCCGTGCGACTCTTAAAGAAGGTGGTAATGTTCGAACGTTAAAATTTATACCCATAAATGTTGTGTCCGTCCGCTGAAATGCCTACTAACTTGTTTCCGTGATCATCAAGCAGCAAACTCGCTATAGCGGGTTAGGATTTTGGAAATCATCGTATTCGGTAAAAGGAATGACTTCATACCAACTGGAAATATTCTCCGACCGTTTGACTCCCGACATTAATATTCACGCCATGATTTTATGTGTCAATTGGCAACACTCTTCAACGGATTTACTTCCCTGAATGCCACATTTGACTTTCGAAATCATAGGATAGGTGAACCTATTTTCTTAGCCGTTCGATTTTGAAATAAGGTTGTATCGATCTCGATCGGTTTGCCCATAGATCTTATTCATCATACATGAAATGAAGGTACCGTCACTAAAATGTGTACTGTTTTGTTTCTGAAGACACGATGTTATACTTTCGATACGGCGGGTTAGCTTCTCGGACGGTAACGCTTTCGGCAAAACGTTGGTCTGAACAGAAATTGGTAATGTTCTCAAACAGTTTGACGCTCCGCTTTAATATTTATACCGTGAATTGGAATGTCTATTGCTAATACTGTTCAGCGGATTTACTTCCGCAGTTCCTTGTTTGACTCTGGCAATCACAGGATAGCTGTAGCTATAGACGAAGCCGTTCGTATCTGAAAGAAGATGATTCGGTTCTCGAACGGTTTGACAGTCGATCTTCTAATTCATACGTGAAATGATGTTGCGTGATTCTGGAAATAATACCAATTTGTTTCCCTGAACACGCAGTTATGCTCACGTTACAGCAGGTTATGCTCCTCGAAAGGTAAGGCGTTCGGTAAAAAGCATGAACCCATTCGAATAGTTAACATTCAACAACGGTTTGACGCTCAGTTCTAATATTCAAACCATGAGTTACTGTGTCAATTGCCAATAGTGTGCTGGGGACTTACTCCTGTATTACCTGGTTTGACTCTAGCAATCACAGGACAGGTGTAGCTACTGTCTTTATGGTTCATCTATAGAAGGAGGCGGAAAAGTTCACGAGAGGTTTGATCCTCGTTCTTCCGATTAATACATGAAAGTGAGGTGCCCGTCACTAAAATGCATACTTACAT
Source organism: Lasioglossum baleicum (assembly GCF_051020765.1). NCBI lineage: Eukaryota > Metazoa > Arthropoda > Insecta > Hymenoptera > Halictidae > Lasioglossum > Lasioglossum baleicum. The sequence continues at coordinate 2,187 of NW_027470520.1, forward strand.
GCTTCTCTTCCCCGTAGTTATACTCTGGATACATAGGGTTAGCATCTCGGGAGTTATCGACGTCGGTAAGAATATTGACTGCATACCACAGGCAACGTGTGACAATGGTTTGACTCTGAACTTAGCTATTTGTACAGTGAAGTATGGCGCATAATGTCAATAGTGAACAGCAGATTTATTCCCGGAATAGCTCGTTTGACTTTGTAAATTAACAGGATAGGTGAAGCTATTGACCTAGCCGTTCGTCTCTCAAAGATGGTGGTAACGTTCTCGAACGCTTTCACTCTCGATGTTGATGCTCATAAAATCGTGTGGTGCCCGTCCACTAAAATGTTTACTAATTTATTTCCGTGAGCATTGCGCAGGGCACACACTACAGCATGTTAGGTTCACGGAAGGAAAGGTATTCGGCAAAAGGAGTGACTTTTTACGAATTGGTAATGTTCTGCCAGGTTTGACTCCCTACATTAGTATTCATACTGAGAATTAGGTTGTCAATTGCCAATACTCCTGAGGGGATTTACTCCCAGATTAACTGATTTGACTCTCGGAATCACAGGTTAGCTGAAGCTATTGACCTAGCCGTTCCGATCTCATAGAGAGACGTAACGTTCTAGGATAGTTGACCGCTCGATTTTCTAACTCATATATGAAACTAATGGTGACAGTCATTGAAATGAATACTAATTTCTTTCTCCTGAAACAAAGTTATACTCTCCAGGAAGCGGTAGTGTTTCGAGGAAGGTGTTGTCTTTTGCAAAACGTATGACTATATAGCAATTGGTAACGCTCTAAAACGTTTTGACGCACAATTATAATGTTCAAACCGTGAGCTAAGATGTCTATTGCCAATACTGATCAGTGGAGTTGCTCCGGTAATACCTGGTTTGACTCTCGGAATCGCAGGATATGTGAAGCTATTGGCTTTGCGTTTCGACTCAGGAAGACGGTGCTAACGTGCTGGAACTGGTTGACCATCGATCTTCCAATTCATACATGAGATTAAGGTGCAGCCGCTAAAGTGTTTACTAATGTGTTTTGCTCGACCGGAGGTTACACTCTCGATACAAAGAGGTCGGCTCTCAGAGGATGAGCCCTTCGGTATACAGTTTGACACAATACCAATAAGTAACGTTATGCAAAGGTTTGACGCTCTACTTTAATATTCATACCATAAATTAACGTGTCCATTGGTAATACTGCACTGTGCATTGACTCCTGGAATAACTGGTTTGACTATCGGAATAGCAGAAGAGTTGAAGTCACTCACTCAGTCGTTCGAACCTCATTGATGGTGGGATCGTTCTCGAACGGTTTGACTCTGATTTACTTGTTCATGGATGAATTAGAGGTTCCCGTCACTAAAATGAATAATAATTTCCTTCTCTGAACACGAAGCAAGACAGTCCCTGCAGCCCGTTATATGCTTCGAAGGTGAGGTAATCCGAAAATAGAATGACTTTACACTAACCTGTAATGTTCACCAACCGTATGACTCTCTACCGTAATAATTACACCCTGAATTAACGTGTGTATTGGCAATACTTCTTAGCGGATTTACTCCTGCAATAGTCGCTTCGACTCTCAGTAAAACAGGATGTGAAATGCTATTGACTCAGCTGAGCATATCTCAAAAATTGTGGTACCATTCTGGAACAGAGTGCCTCTCGATCTTTTCACACATATATGAAATTATGGTGCCCGCCAATAAAATGTATACCAATTCGTTTCTTTGAAAAACAAAGTTATACCCTGCATGCAGCTGGTTAGTTCCACGCAAGGTAAGGTATCCCGTAAAGAGTATGTCGTTGTACAAACAGGTAACGTTGTAGAACAGTTTGACACTGTACTTTAATATTCGAACAGTGAATTAAGGTGTCTGTTGCCCCTTCTGTTCGGCGAATTTACTCCCGGAGTACCGAGTTTATCCCTCGGAATCACAGGGTAGGTGTAGCTCTTGTCCCAGACGTTCGAACATCAAAGAGCGCGGTAGCATTTTCGAAATGTTTGACACTCGATCGTCTAATTAATGCATGAAATTATCGCGCCCCTCAGTGATGTGAACATTAATTTGTTTGTCTCCACTCGATGTCATACCCACGAAACATCGCGTTGTGATCCCGGAACGTAAGGTATCCGGTAAGGAGTGTGAAGTTATACAAATTGGTAACGATTTCGAACGGTTGGACGCGGCAATTTAATATTGATGCCGTGAATTAAGGTGTCCATTGCTAATTCACTACAGCGGATTTACTCCCAGTATAGCTGGCTTGACTCTGAGAATAACACGTTAGGAGGAGTTATTAACTTGTAAGTCCGAGTCTCAAAGATGGTTCTAACGTCCTCGAACGATTTGATCTTGGATCCTCTGATTCATAGATGTAATTAGGGTACCCGACTTTAAAATTTATACCATTTCGCATCTCTGACCACGAATTTGTACCCTTCATTCAGCGGCTTATCTCCTCGGTAGGTACGGCATTCGGTGAATAGCTAGACTCTATACCAATTGGTAACGTTGTACAAAATTGTGACTCTGTACTTTGAAATTTATACCAGGAAGTAGGATTTTGAATGCCAATACTGTACAGCGGGTTTACTCCCGGAATACCTGGGCAGTCGGAACCACAGAATATGTGACGCTATTGACTTGGCCGTTCGAATCTCAGACAAGGTGGTAACGTTCTCGATCGGATTGGCTTTCGTTCTTTAGAACCCATACATGAAATTAAGGTGCCCGTCTCGAAAATGTACACTAACTTGCTTCTCTGAACACGACTTAATACCTTCAATATAGCGGGTTAACTTCTCGGAATGTAAGGGCTTCGGTGCAGAGTTTGATTTTATACGAATATGTAAAGTTCTTATGTTCGTGAATTAAGGTGTTGATTGAAAAAAAAGTTTCGTGGATTTGCTCCCGGCATACCTGGTTTGGCTCTCGGAAGCAAAGTATAGATGAAGCTATTGACTTATTCTTTCGAATCTCGTGGAAAGTGGTAACGTTCTCGAACGGCGTGACTCACGCCTTTTCCATTCATACTAGAAAATATGGGGTATGTCTTCCAAATTGTATACTAATACGTTCCGGTGAAACCTAGGTTAGACAATCGCTACATCGGTTTGTGTTCTCGGAAGGTAAAGTATAGGGTGAAGAGAATGACTTTGTAATAATGCTAATGTTCTCTTACGGAATGAGTCCCAAACTTAATTTTCATGCCGTGAAGTAAGGTGTCTATTGCCAATACTGGTCAGCGGATTTAATCCCGGAACACCTGGTTTAACTGTCAGTATAGCAGGATATGTGAAGCTATTGACATAGCTGATAGACTGTCAAGAAATGTGGCAACGTCCACCAAAGGTTTGACTCACGATTTTGATATTCATGCATGAGAAAGTGGTGTACATCTACTAAAATCTCTACCTATATGTTTCCGTGAACATTAAGCAAGACACTCGCAACTCGCTTGGACAGCTTGGGAGATAATACCCTAGATATGAAGTTTGACTCCATAACAATGGGTAAAGTTTTGCAACCGTTTAACGCTCTACTATTATATTCAAATAGAGAGTTAAGGTGCCAATAGCAAATATTGTTCAGCAGATTTACACCCGCAATACCTGATCTGACTCTCGGAATCACAGGACAACTGATGCTATTAAGTAAGCTGTGCGACTCTCAAAGAAGGCCGTAACATTCTCGATTGGTTTGGCATCCGGTTATGTAATTAGTACACGAAATTAAGATGCCCATGACTAAAATGTATACTAATTTGTTTCTCGGAACCGTCGGTAATAAGTTTGTCTTCATACAAATTGTGATCATTCTACAATGGTTTGAGATTGTACATTAATATTCATACCGTGAATTAATGTGGCTATTGGCAATACAGATCAGTGGATTAACTCCCGGAGTAACTCGTTTCTCTCTCGGAATCACAGGATATATGGTGCTATTGACTTAGATGTGCGTTCCTCAAAGAAGGTGGTATGCTAATTCATACGGAAAATTAAGGTGCCCGTCACTAAAATGTATACCGATGTCCTTCTCTCGTCACGAAGTTACGGAAGGTAAAGCTATCGATAACAGGTTTGTTTCCATACCAATGTGTTGCGTTCCACAACGGGTTGACGGTTTCCTTTAATATTCATATCGTCAATTAAGTTACAGGGTAGTATCTTCTTTGAGAATCGCACAGCTAAGTGAATGGCATCACATATCCTGCGCATCCGAGAGTCCAACCAAAGTATTCGGAGAGTAAATCCGCTGTGCAGTATTGGCATTAGGCACCCTACTTCACGGTATAAATATTAGAGTGCGGAGTCAAACCGTTGTTGAGTGATACTCATTGGTATACGGTCAATCTTTCTACCGAAGGCATTACCTTCGGAGTAGCTAACCAGCTGTATCGAGAGTATTGCTACGTGTTCAGAGAAACTGATCTTTATACATCCTAGTGTTGCAAACCTTAATTACATGTGTGATTTAAAAGATCGGGTGTAAAACCGTTTAATAACGGTACCACCAACTTTGTAGGTCGAACTGCTCTGTCAGTAGCTTCCCAAATCTTATGCTCTCAGTGTCAACCAGGTATTCCGGGAATAAGTACGGTGAACACTGTTGGCAGTACACACATTAATTCACGGTTTTTATTCGAAATAAAAGCACCCATCCATCTGAGATTGTCACCAATTGTAATAAAATCATACTTCTTACAGAATATCTAACCCTCCGAAGGCCCAACCTACTCTACCGAGAGAATAGCATCGTGTTCAGAGGAACGAACTAGTACACATTTTAGTGACGGGTACTATAGTTTCATGTACAAATTAGAAGATCGAGATGACCGTTCGGGAGAGTTACCACCTTAGTTGAGAATCGAACGCCTTAGTTACTCGCTTCGCCTACCCTATGTCTCCAAGACTTAAATCGGGCAATCCGGGCGTACATCCGTTGAGTAGTATTGGCAATCGACTCCTTAATTCACGGTTTCAATGCTAAAGTAGAGCGTGAAACAGTCTGAGAACGTAACCAATTGCAATAAAGTTAAACATCTTACCGAAGACATTATTCACTGAAAAACTAACAGGCTGTATCCACAGCATAACACCGTGTTCAGATGTACGAAATAGCATACCTTTTAGTATCGAGCACGTTAATTTTAAGCGAGAGTTGGAAGATGGAGTGCCAAATATCTCGAGAACGCTACCACATTCTGTGCGAAACGAAAGGCTAGATCAATTGCTTGATCTATCGAGTGATTCCGAGAGTGAAAAAAGGTATTTGGAGAGTAAATCCTTTGAACAGTTTTGATAATAGACACGTTAATTCACGGTTTGAATTTTAAAATAGAGCGTCAAACCGTTTGAGAATGCTACCATTCGGTTGAATGTTAACGTTCTACCGATGACTTTACCCTTTGAGATCACCACACGCTGTATCGAGAATATAGCTACCTGGTCAGAGATACAAGTTGGTTCACATTTTGGCAGGCGAAATACTTATTGTACCGTATGATGGCAAAAAACGTTTCTAGAACGATCCCGCATTCCTTGATATACCAAACGACTATGTAAATAGCTTCACATATATTGTATTTCCGAGATGAAAATCAAGTATTCCAGAAGTAAGTCCACCGAAGGGTATTGGCAATAGACTCCATATTTCATAGTATGGATATTAATTTATAGATACAAGCCGATGGAGAATGTTGCAGCTTGGAATAGATTCAATCATTTTGCCGAATACCTTGCCTTCCGATAATGTAACCCGGTTTAGCGAGAGACTAATTTAATGTTTCCCTAATCAAATACGTGGGCATCACAGCTGATGGGAAACCTTAATTTGACGCACGAATAAGGAGATCGAAAGTCAAACCGATCGAGAACGTTACCATCCGTCTTGGAAGCCGCACAGCTATGTCAAAGGCTTCACCTATTTTGTGATTCTGAGAGACGAATCTGGTACCCGGGAGCAAATCCGCTGAAGAGTATTGGCAATGAACACCATCATTCACGGTCAACGTTAGCACGTTCAAGAAGAATCGAACTGCTGTGTCAATAGCTTCTCCACCCTTCGGATTCCGAGTGTCAGGCCCGGTATTCCAGGAGTAAATCCATTGACGGTATTAGCAACAGACACATTAATTTCATGTATCAATAGGAAAATTGATGGTCATACCGTCCGAGAGCGTTATCACCTTCCTCGAGATTCGAACTGCTTAGTCAATTGCTTCACTTATCCTCTGATTTCGACAGTAGAACCAGGTATTCTGGGATTAAATCAGCTGACCGGTATTGATAATAGATACCTTTATTCACGGTGTGAATATACATGAAGGGAGTTTATCCATTGCAGGATGTTAACCGTTGGTGTAGAGACAAACATTTTACCGAATACCATACCTTCCGAGAACCTAACACTCTGTAGCGAGTGTCTCCCTTATTGTTTAGAGAAACATATTACCAGACATTTTCGCGGACGGACACCACATGTTTATGTGTAAATATCATCATCGAGAGTCAAAGCGTTTGAGAACCTTACAACCTTCTTTGAAAGTCGCACATCTAATGTCAATAGCTGCAGCTCTCCTCTGATTCCCTGGAGGCAAATCAGGTGTTCCAGGAGCAAATACAGTGCACAGTATATATCAAAGGCAGAAATTAGTCTTCATTTCAGTGACGGGCACCTTTACATGATGTATGAATTAGATTATCGGGCGTCAAAGTGATCGAGAACATTACCTCTCTCATTGAGATTCGAACGACATAGTAAATAGCTTCACCTATCTGTGATTCCGAGAGTCATATCAGGTAAAACGGGAATAAATACGCTGAAGAGTATTGGCAATTGACACCTTAATTTACGGTATGCATATTAATGTAGGGAGTAAAAGCGTCGGAGAACATTTCTGATACCGAATGCATTACCATCCGCGAACCTAACTCGCTGTATCGAGTGTATAACAACGTGTTTTGGGAACAAAATTAATATTCATTTTAGTGTCGCATACCGCAATATCATGTATGAATTCGAATATCGAGAGTAATACTGTTCCAGAACGATACCACCATCTGTGAGAGACGTACGGTTAAGTCAGTAACTTCACCTATCCTGTGATGCCGTGTGTACAATCACGTATTCTGGGAGTAAACCGGTTGAACAGTAATTGCAATGGACACCTTAATTCTCGGTTTGAATAATCATGTTGTGCGTCAAATCGTTCGTGAGCGTTAACAATTAGTACAAAGTGAAAGATAATTACGGAAGGCATCACCTTCCGAGGACCTAACCCGCTGTACGGCCCTTATAACTTCGTGTTCACAGAATCAAATTAATGAACATTCCAGTGACTGGCTCGTAAACGTCATATGTGAATTAGAAGATGGAATGTCCAACCGTTCGAGAACGGTACCAGCTTATTCGAGAGTCGAACGCGTAAGTCAATAGCTCCACCTATCCTGTGATTCGGAGAGACGAACAAGGTATTCCCGACGTAAGACCGCTGAACAGTACTGGCAATGGACTCTATAATCCACGGGTAAAATATTACAGTACAGCATCACACTGTTGTAGAGCGTCACGTACAGGAATAGAGTCAATCCTTTTACCGAAGGCCTAACCTTCCGAGAAGCTAATCCGCTGAATCCAGAGTAATACTTCGTATTCAGAGGCGCAAATTAGTACACATTTTAGTGACAGGTACCTTAATTTCATCTATGAAATATAAAGTTCGTCTGTCAAACCGAGCGAGAACGCTTCCACCTTTTTTGAGGATAGATCGGCTTAGTTGATAGCGACACCAACCCTGTGTTTCCGAAAGTCAAGCCCGGTATGCTGGGTTAAATCCGCGGCGCAGTTTTCGCTCTAGACACCTTAGTTCACGGATTAAATATTAATGTATAGAGTCAAATTGTTTGCGAACGTTAATTATTCGTATAACGTCATTATTTTTACTTAATAATTTACATTCCGAGAACCTAACTCGCTGTAGCGAATGTCTTGCTTAATGTTCACAGAAACAAATAAGTGGACACGATAGCAGGCGAGCACCGCATTGTCATGTATAAATAGCAAAATGGAGAGTCAAGCCGTTAGAAAACGATACCACCTTCTTTGAGAGTCGAACGGCTAAATCAATAGCTTCACCAATCCTGTGATTCGGAGAGACTAACCAGGTATTCTGGATGTAAATCTGCTGATCAGTATTGGCAGTAGACACCTCAATTCCAGGTATAAATTATAAAGTAGAGAATTAAAGCGTGGATGAACGTTACGTACAGTCATAGGGTCAAACGCTTTATCGAATGCCTTAACTTCCGAAAGCCTAATGCATTATATCGAGTGTATAAGTTCGTGTTCAGAGAAACATATTATTATACGTTTTGATGGCGGGCACCTTGATTTCATACAAGAAAAGCAAAGCCACGAGTAAAACCTTTTGAGAATATTACCACCTTCTTTGAGAATCGAAAGGCCATGTAAACAGTTTCACTTATCCTGTGATTCCATGAGACAAACTAGATATTTCGGGAGTAATGTGGCTAACATATATTCATTAAACAACTTAATTCTGGGCATATATATTAAAGAACAGTGTCAAACCGCTGCAGAACCTCACCTACTGGTATAGAGACAAACTTTTATCCAAAGACCGTAACTGCCGAGAAGCTAACACGCTGTACCGAGAGTGTCGCTCCGTGTTTTGAGAGTCGAACTAGTATACATTTTAGAGACTGGCAACGTAATTTCTCGTATGACTTCTATGATCGAGGGGCAAACCTTTCCAGAACTTTACCTGCTTCATTTATAGTCGCGTATATAAGTCAATAGCTTCACCTATCCTGGGATTTCGAGAGTCAAGCCAGGTATTCCAGGAGTAAGTTCGCTGAAAAATAGTGGCTATAGACACCTTGATTTAAAGCATAAATATTAAGGTTGAGAGTCAAACCGTCGGAGAGCGCTAACAATTGCTGTAAAATAAAACTTTTCACCCAAGGCCTTACCTTCGAGTATCTAACCCGATGTATCGAGAGTATAACTTCCTGTTTCGGGAAGTCAAGTAGTATCCATTTAGAGACGGGCACCTTTACTTCATGTATAAATAAGAGGATCGGGCGTCAATCAGTTCGTGTACATTACCCACCCCTTTTTGAGATTCGAACGGATAAGCCAATATCTTCACATGTCCTCTGATTCCAAGGGGTAAACCCAGGCATTCCACGAGCAAATCGGGCAGAGCAGTATTGGCAAGAAACGTCTTAATTCACTGTCTGAATATCAAAGTAGAGTGACATACCGTCGGCGAGGATTACCAATTCGCATAAAATCATTCTTTTCACCAAACACATTATCTTCCGAGAACCTAAGACGCTGTAGCGAGAGTCTTGCTTAGTGCCCACGGAAAGAATTAGCAGGACATTTTAGAAGACGAACACTTTAATTTCATGAATCAGTAGGATGATCGAGGTCAAATCATCCGAGAACGTTACCCACTTTCATGGAGAATCGAACAGCTATGTCAATAGCTTCACCCATCCTGCGAATCCGACTGTCAACTACGTATTCCTGGAGAAAATCCGCTGATTATTTTTGGCAATAGACAACGGAATTCACGGTTTGAATTCTGAAACTGGCCGTCAAGCCGTTGCAGGACAATACCTACTCGTGTAGGGACCAACTTCTTACACAATGCCTTACCCTTTGGAAACTGCCCCGCTGTATCGAGAGTAAAACACCGTGATCAGTGGTAAGAACACGTATACATTTTAGTGACCATAACATTAGTTTCATGCATGAATTAGAAGTTCGAGGTCAAACCGATCGAGAACGTTACCACCTTCTATAAGAGTACAAAAGCCTATGTCAATCGCTTCACCTATCCATTGATTCGAGAATAAACCAGTATTCCCGAGAGTAAAACCGCTGTTCACTATTGGCAATGGGACAACTTAATTAATGTTTTCAATGGCAAAGTAGAGCGTTTCAACCGTTTGAGGGCCTTGCCAATTTAAAAAAGTCAAACGCTTTCCCGACGGCCCATACCTTCGGAGAAGCAGACTCGCCGTTTCCGAGAGTAATACATCGTATTCAGAGAAAGAAGCTATTCTTCATTCCTGTGACGGGCGCCATAATTTCATTTACGAATTGGCAGATAAGAGGACAATCCGCTCGAGAAAGTAACAACCTTGTTTGAGAGTGGCACAGATACGTCAATAGCTTCACCTATCCAGATATGAGGCGGTTGAAACAGGCATTCCAGAGTAAATCCGCTGAACAGTATTGGCAATACATACGCTAATTCTCCGTATGACGTTAGTATAGAGAGTCAAGCCGTAGGAGAACATTAACAATTGGTATAAAGTCATTAATTTCGATCAATACCTTTCCTTCCGAGAACACAAACCGCTGTAGCGATTGCCTTGCTTAGTTTTCGGAGGAACAAGTAAGTAGAAATTTTAGAAGATGGACACGTGATTTTCATGTATGAATAGCAAAATGGAAAGTCAAATCTTCGAGAAACGATACCATCATCTTTGCGAATCGATCGGCCATGCCATTAGTCTGACCTATCCTGTGATTCTGAGGAACAAAACAGGTATAACGGGAATAAACCCGCGGTGCAGTATTAGCATTAGACTGCCTATTTCAGGGTATGGACGTTAACATATAAACGGCATATATCTGAAGAACGCTATCTATTTGTATAGTGTCGAACTTTCTGCCGAAAACCCTAAGTTCCGAGAACCTACCCCTTTGTACGGAGAGTAATAACCCTCGTGTCCAGACAAACAAATTAGCATTCACATTAGTGACGTTCGCCTTAACGCATGTATGAATTACGAAAATAGACTGTCAGTCTCTTCGAGAACTTTCCCACCTTCTTTGTGAGCCCCACGGCCATAATTACATGAATGAAATGGAAGGTCGAGTGTCAAACCTTACGAGAACGTTACCACCTTGTTTGAGAGACGACCGGATGTGACAATAGCTTCTCCTATTCTAAGATTCGAATAATCAAACCAAGTAATCCGGGTGTGAATCCGCTGAGCACAGTATTGGCAACAGACAACTCCATTCACAGTATGAATATTAAAGTAGAGAGTAAACAATCCATCGGGAAATACTACAAATTGGTATAAAGTCGACCGTTTTAGTGAAGACCTTACCTTTAGAGAACCTAACCCGCTGTAGCGAGTTGTCTTAGCCATTGGTCACGAAAAACAGAATTAGTAGACATTTCTGCTGTCGTGCAGCATATTTTCGTGCATAAATATCAAAATCAATAGTTAATCCGCGAGAGAACGGTATCACGTTCAATTGAATGTCGCACATCTAAGTCAATAGCTGCACATATCCTGTGATTCCGAGAAGCAAATCAGGTATTCAAGTAGTAAATGCGCTGAGAAGTGTTGGCAATAGACACCTTCATTCACGGTTTGAATATTGAAGTAAAGCGTCAAACCGTTTGAGAATGCTATGAATTGGTATAAAGTCAAACGTTTCACCGATGGCCTTATATACCGAGAACATATCCCGCTGTATCGAAATTATAACTTTTTGTTCAAGGAAGCAAATTAGCATATATTTTAGTGACGGCAATCTTAATTTCATGTGTGAATTAAAAGGTCGAGTGTCAAACCTTTCGAGAATGTTAGCAACTTCCTTGAGAGTAGAAACGACTAAGTCAATAACATCACCTACCATGTGATTTCGAAAGTCAAACCTAGTATTCCGTGAGCCAATCCGCTGTACACTATTGGCAATATACACCTTAATTCTCGGGCATGGGTATTAGGTCAGGAGGTCAAGTCGTCGGAGAACATTACCAATAGTTATAAAGTCATTCTTTTTACGATTACAATACCATCGATAATTTAACCCGCTGCACGGAGTGTTTTTCTTAGTGTTCAGAGAAACAAATTAGTACACACTTTAGAGACGGACATCTTAACATTTTGTATGAATTCGAAGATCGAGGGTCAAGCAATTGGTGAACGTTACCACTTCTCCTAGAGAGGAACGGCTAAGTCGATAGCTTCACCTATCCTGGAGCAGGTCCGCTGAAGAGTATTGGACATAGACACATTAATTCACGGCTTGGATATAAAGTAGAGCGACAAACCGATTGAGAACGCTTCAATTGGTATAAAGTCAAACATTTTATTGTTGACCTTGCCGTCTGAAAGCACAACGCGCTGTGTCCAGAGTATAACAAGTTGTTCAGGGGAACAAATGTGTATATATTTTAGTCTTAGGCACCTTAGTTTCATGAATGAAATAGAACATCGAGTGTCAAACCGAGCGAGACCGTTACCACCTTCGTTGAGAATAGAACGGCTGATTCAGTAGCTTCAACTATCCTGTGATTCCTAGAACCAAACGAGTTACTCCTGGAGTAAATCCGCTGAATGGTATTGGCAATAGACACATTGATTCACGGCATGAGTATTAAATTATTGCGGCAAATCGTCGGAGAACATTACCAATTGATATAAAATCATTTTTTTTTTTACCGAATACGTTACTTATCAAGAATCTAATCCGCGGTACGAATTGTCATGCCTAGTGTTCACGGAACCAAGTTAGAAGACATTTTAGCAGATGGACACATTTTTTTCACAACTATGGACAGCAAGATCAAGGGTGAAACCTTTCGGAAGGGTTACACACATTTTTGATAGTCGCACAGCTGCGTCAACAGCTTCACCTATCCAGCGATTCCGAGATTCTTTCCAGATATTCCAGGTGTAAATCCGCTGACCGTATCGTCATTAGAAATCCTACATCCCGATATAAATATTAAAGTTCTGGGTCACACAGTTGTGCAAAGTTTACCTATTAGCATAGAGTCCAACATTTCTCCGAAGGCTGTACCTTCCCGAGAAGCTTACTCGTGTCATCGAAAGTACGACATCGTGGTCAGAGAACCAAAAGAGTATAAAAGTGAGTGCCTGGCAACTTAATTTCATCAATGAAGATCGAGGGCTATTCCGTTCGAGGACGTTAGCACCTTCTTTGAGAGTCGAACGGCTAAGTCAATAGCATCGCCCATACCTTGGTTTCGCGAATCAAACCAGGCATTCCGGGAGTAAGTACACTGACCGGAATTGGCAATAGTATTGGCAATGTGCAGAGTCACACCATTGTAGAAGGTTACCTATTGGTAGAGTGTCACACCTTGTACCGGGGGGCCTTACTTTCCGCGAACCACATCCGCTGTACCGAGAGTATAACTATGTTTTCAGAGATACAAATTAGTATATATACTATTGTCTCGCACCTTAACTACATGTATGATGTAGAAGATCGAGCGTCAAACCGTTAGCGTACGTTACCACCTTCCTTGAGCGTCGAACGGCTATCTCTACAGCTCCACCTAACTTTTGAGTGCCGAAAGCTCAATCCAGGCATTCAGAGAGTTAGTCAGCTGAACAGGATTGGTATTACGCATCTTAATCACGGTTCGAATATTAATCTGGAGCGTCAAACCGCTTGACGGCGTTACCAGTTTTGTATAAAGTCAATCTTTCTACCGAAGGCCTTACTATCCGAGAATCTAACCCGGCGGATCACGAGTTCTGCTACGTGTTTAGGGAAACACATTTGTATACAATTTAGTGGCATCACCGATAACTCATGTACGACTCAGAAGATCGAGGGTTTAAACCGCTCAAGTACGTTGCCACCATCAGTGAGAGACGATCGATTAGGTAAAGGGCTTCACCTATCCCTCGATTCCGACAGTCAAACAAGGTATTCCGGGAGTAAATCCGTTGAACAGTTTTGGTAAGAGACACGATATGAATATTACAATAGTGCGTCAGACCGTGTGAGAACGATACCAATTCCTATAAAGTTAACCGTTTTCCCGAACACCTTTCCTTCCGCGAACCTCATCCGGTTCATCGAGAGTATAACATCGTGTTCGGAGATAGAAATTAGTATTCATTTCATTGTCGGGCACCTTAACCTCATGTAAGAATTAAATGAACGAGGATCAAACCGTTCAATATCTTTACCACCTTCCTTGGGAGTCGAACGGCTGAGTCAAAACCATCAGCAATAGTTGTGATTCCGAGAATCAAGCCTGGTATTCAAGCAGTATATCCACTGAACAGTATTGGCAATGGCCACCTCAATTCACGGTTGCAATATTAAAGCTGTCCGCCAAGCTGTTGTATAAAATTAGCTATTCGTGTAGGCTTAAATGTCTTACGGATGGCCTCATCCTTCGAAAAACCGACCCACCGAATTGACCCGAATTGACAGTATATGACCACGTTCAGAGGTTCGAACTAGTGTGCAATATAGTGACGGGCACCATAACTTCATGTATGAATTAGAAGGTCGAGGGTGAAACAGTGTGAGAGCGATGCCACCTTCTTTGAGTGTCGAGCGGCTAGCACTATAGCTTCTCCATTCCTGCGATTTCGAAGGGAAAATCGATCCAGAGCGATACCACCTTCTCTGAGAGACGCACAACTAAGTCACAAGCTCCACCTCTCGTTTGATTACGAGGGTTAAACGCAGCTATTCCGCAGGAAGGTACTGGCTATAGACACATTAATTGGCGGTATATTCTTGAGTACCTGATTATATATATATAAATAACGTGTGTTTCTGCTATAATATCTATATATCATAAGCTATAAGCATGACAATTCCTACAACGGTTTTGAGGCATCGGAATGTAAGGTATTGGTTAAAAAGAACGACTTCTTACCAATTGGTATTGTTCTCCGACGGTTTGACTGTCAACATTAATATTCATGCAGAGAATTATGGTATCAATTGCCAATATTGTTCGGCTGATTCACTCCAGGAATACATGGTTTAGCTCTAGGAATCACAGGATGGGTGAAGCTATTGCATTCGCCTCTCGATTCTCAGAGAAGGTGGGATCGTTTTCGAACTGTTTGACTCTCGCTTATTCTATTTGTAGATGAGAATAACGTTTCCGCCTGCTAAAATGTCTACTAATTTCTTTCCGTGAACATTAAGCAAGACACACGCTACAGCGGGTTAGGTTCTCGAAAGGTAAGGACTTCGGTAAAAATTTCGACTCTATACACTTAGGTATCGTTCTGCAACGGTTTGGCGCTCTACTCTAATATTAAAACCGTGAAACAAGGTGTATATTGGCAATGCTGTTCAGTAAATTTACTTCTGGGATATCAGGCTTGACTTTCGGAATCACAAGTATAGGTGAAGCTGTTGATGCAACCGTTCGACTCTCGAAGAAGCTGCTAACGTTCACGAACGGATTGACACTCCATCTTCTAATACATAGATGAAATTAACGAATCCGTCACTGCAATGTTTACTAATTTGATTCTCTGCACATCGATGTTATACCTACGTTTCAGCGGGACATATTCTTATATGGTAATTTATCCGATAAAGAGAATGACGTTATACCAATTGGTAGCGCTCAGAAACGGTTTGTCTCTGTATTTTAATATTCATGCAGTCGTTAATCTTGGACTAGGTGAAGCTATTGTCGTTGCCGTTAGTGTCTCAAAGAAGGAGGTAACGTCATCGAACGGTTTGAACCTCGATCATCTACTTCATTCATGAAATTAAGGTGCCTGGCATAAAAATGTGTATTCATTTGTTCTTCTGAATACCTTGCTTCACGCTCAATACAGCGCGTTATGCATTTGGACGGTGTGGTCACAAATAGGTCCTTCGAATTTATACCAACTGGAAACGATCACAAACAGTTTGTCGTTATGCTGTAATATTCAAACTGTGAATTAAGGAGACTATGGCCTATACCGTTTTTGTGGATTTACTCCCGGGATACCTGCTTTGCCCTTCGGAATTACAGGACGGTAGGAGCGACACTAGAATGTTGTGGTTACGTTCTCGCAATATTTCACACTCGATCTTCTAATTCGTACATGCAGTTAACGTGTCCGTCACTGAAATGAATACTAACTTCTTTCTCTCATCACGAAATTATACTCTCGATGAAGCGAGTGAGGTTCGCGGAAGGTAGGGCGGTCTGTAAAGCGTTTGACTTTATAGCCATTGGTAGCGATCTCAAACGGTGCGGCACTCTGTTTTAATATTCTAACAGTGAATTATGGTGTCCATGGCAAATACTGCACAGGGAATTTACCGCCGGAATACTCAGTTTGACTCTCGGAATCACAGTATAGGTGATGCCAATGACTTAACCGTTCGTCTCACGGAGAAGCTGGCAACGTGCTGGAGCGAATTGACCTTCGATCTTCGAATTCATTCATGAAGTTTAAGGATCCCATCACTGAAATGAGGACTAATTTCTTTCTCTGAACACGAAGTTATACTCTCGAAACTACCAGTTTGCTTCACCGAAGGTAAGGCCTTCTGTAAAGTGTTTGACTTTATACAAATTGGCAACGCTCTGAAACACTTTGTCGCTCTACTTTAATATTGAAATCGTGAATTAAGGTGCCAATTGCCAATACTCTTCAGCGGACTTACTCCCGGATTTCTGGGATTGCCCTACGGAATCACCAGATAGATGAAGCTCTTGTGTTAGCCGTTGGCCCCATAAAGACACTAGTAATGTTCTCGAACGATTCGATGCTGTACCTTCTAATTAATGCAAGAAATGGATATGCCCGTCTCCACATTGCATACTTATGTATTTCTCTAAACACGAATGTATACTCTCGATACGGTGAGTTAGCTTCTCGGACTGTAGGGCATGCTGTAAAACGTTTGACTTTATAGGAATTTGTAATGCTCTCACACGATGTGCCGAAACATTTTAATAGTCAATCCGCGAATTAAGGTGTCTATTGCCAATACTGTACAGCACATATACTCCCGGAATATCCCGTATGACTTTCGGAACCACAGGATAGATGAAGCTAGTGTCTTAGCCGTTCGTCTCTCACAGACGGCGGTAACGCTCACGCACGGTTTGACGCTCTCTTATATTATTCAAACTGTGACATAAGTTGCCTATTGCCAATACTGTTCAGCAGGATTACTCCAGGAATACCTAGTTTGTCTATAGGAATCACTGGATATGTGAAGCTATTTCCATAGCCGTTCGTCTCTCACAGTAGGTGGTATCGACCTAGAATGGTTCGACCCCCGATCCCTTAATACATACATGATGTTAAGGTGCTCGACACTAAAATGAAGACTGAATTCTTCCTCTGAACACGATATTATATTCTAGAAGCGGCGAGATTGCCTCTCCGAATGTGAATCCCACGGTAAATAGTTTGGTTCTATACCTGTCCGTAACGTACAACGACGGTTTGACTCTGCACATTAATGTTTATACCGCGATATAGGGTATCTAATGCCATACTGTACAACAGATACCATCACGGGATACCTGATTTGTCTCTCGGAATTACTGAATTGGTGAAGCTACGGACTCAGCCGTTCGAGTCTCAAAGAAGTCCGTTACGTTCTCGAACGGTCTGACCCTCGATCTTGTAAATCATCGATGAACCTGAGATGCCCGTCACTGATATGAATACTAATTTCTTCCTCTCAACATGAAGTCATACTCTCGATGCAGCGGGTGAGGTCCGCGGAAGGTAAGGTCTTCGACAAAACGTTTTACTATATACCAATTTGTATCGCACTCAAACCGTTTGATGCTCATTTTTAATATTCAAACCGTGAATTCAGGTGTCTGCTGCCAAAACTGTTCAGCGGATATAATCCAGGAATACCCGCTATGACACTCGGAAGGACAGGATATGTAAAGGTATTGACGTAGATGTTCGTATATGATAGAGCTTGGTAACGTTCTCGATCAGTTTGGCCATCGACATTTTAATTCATGTATGAAGCTAAGATGCCCGCCACGGTAATGAATAATAATTTCTTTCTATGAACACGATGCTATACTCTCGATGAAGCGGGTGAGTTTCGCCGCAGTTAACACCTTCTGTATAACGTTTGAATTAATATCAATTGTTAACGCTCTCAAACGGTTTGATGCTCTACTTTAGTATACATACCTTGAATCAAGGTGTCTATTGCCAACACTGTACAGCGCATTTACTCTCGGAACATCTGGTATGGCTTTCGGAATTGCTGGATAGGTGATGCTATTGACTCAGCCGTTCCACTCACAGGAGTTGGTAACCTTCTGGTTCGGATTGACACTAGAACTTCTAATTCCTTTATGAAGTTTAGGTGCCCACCACTAAAATGTATACTAATTTGTTTCTCTGATCACGATGTTATACTCTTGATTAATAGCGTTAGGTTCTCGGAGGGCAAGGTCTTCGGTTAATAGAATGACTTTATAGGAATAGGTATGCTCTGCAAGTGTTTCACGTTTTACGTTACTAATCAAACCGTGAAATTAAGGTGCGTCTTGCCAGTACTGTTCTCCTAATTTACTCTCAGAATACATGGTTCGACTCATGGAATCTTGGAATAGGTGATGCTATTCACATAGCCGTTTGTCTCTCAAAGAAGGTGGTAACGATCTCGAACGGTTTGACCCTCGATCTTATATTTCATTCATGAAATTCAGGTGCCTGGCACTAAAATGTGTACCCATTTGTTCCTCTGAATACCTTGTTACGCTGTCAATACAGCGCGTTATACTTTTGGACCGTGTGATGCCTGCCAAAATCCCGCCAACGCATCACTAGACGCATCGCCTAGACAGCAACCGTAGCAAAATCAGCCAAAACCAGACAAAACGTGACTTGAACCCTCCTACTCAAACAGAAAATTATAGTATAGAAACCCAGCACAAGCGAATAAAGTAGTTCTATATTATTCCTGTATCGGAAAGTTTCTGCATTCAATATCTGTATTACACTTATATTGAGGAATAAGTATTAATATAAGAAACATAGTTTCTTTTAGAAATTGGGCTCATCCACGAAGGTTGAAGACCCGCTCGTTTATATTTTATTTAATACTTGCCACGTATGTCCTCGTGACAGAATTGGTTTATATTTTATTTCAATACATGCCACGATCATCTCCGTGACGACATTGGCGATCCTGCCAGGATAGGATACGTTAATCACCAGCAAATCTACATGAGGAGCAACGGAAGAACATTTTCCGCGGAGCATGAAGAAAACTGGACAGAGGTGGCACCCACAGGGAACTTGCAGAGAACTGAGGTGAAAAGCTTTGAAACATATCTAAAGACCAAATAACCGAAAGCTCATCAGACAAAATACTCGCGACCCAAGTGACCATGCTTAAACAACTGGGAAAAATGAAAAATTCAATAAGCGGCACGACAAGAGCCTAACGCTAAGCGAACTATATCTCTTAACTCCGCGATATAAACCTAACAGAAGCAATGACGAAATTAGATGTAAAGTTTCGAGCCCAACAGCAGGAATTACTGGGACTCGCGCGCACTATGGGGATCAGCGCTCGGGAGAGCATACTTCGGACTGAACCAAGTCTCACTGACGACAAAACAAGATCGACCGCCATAACTGGGTATGAAACATGCAAACCATTCCCATCCGCCCTACCTACAGAACACCAACCAACGAGAAACACAGCGCACGAACCAGTACTGATGGACCCAACTAAAGCTTTACGAGGGGTGAAAAACTTGAACGGAGAGGATGATATCGGGACAGAAGACTTCACCAAAACGGTAAGGTTCGCGAAGCACAGAATAGTCGACCAACCAATGCATCTGCGGATGATAATAGCGGAAAAAATTGTCGGTCAAGCAGAGAAAGCTATCAGATTTTGTCAGATAAATACCTACAAAGATTTATACGAAGCATTACGATCACAACTTTCGACACCAACCACCATAAGCGGAAGCCGGAGTAGGATGCCGGAGACGAAGCAAGGACGAACCGAAAGCATGCCGTATTATGCAAATCGCTATCGTAAGAGTCTAAGAAAACTGGAGTACGCCATTCAAGCTAAGCATAGAAACCCGACTGCTAGGAACATAGCATTGGAAGATGATACACATGAGGCTATAAGATTCTTTATTTGCCACCTGCGTGTGGAAATAGCTCAGCTAGTACCTCATATGAAACCCGGATCAATTAATGAAGCCGAACAGGAAGCAGGTAACATAGAAACATGGCTTGAAGTCATGAAACGAAACCAGAATACACCTAAACTTCTAACATCATCAAGACCCATGACAAGACCAATCCTAGAATTCAGAAGGAAACCGAGACCCAAAACATACACCGAGACTAATAGACTGACAATTAACCCGATGCGCTGCGAACAATACCAAAAAAAAAAAAAAAAAATGGGACATCAGAAGTCACAGTGTTACCTATTGAAGAACACAAATTATCATGGTGTCCAGACAGGAAAAATTGAGCCAAGAATAAACAACCTGAGATTAGAAGATTACGCTACACCGCAGGCAATCTACGATGCATTGAAACAAGATTCCTGGGAACCAACCGACGAGGAAGATTTCTCATTCACACCGAAGCACGAGCCAATCTCATCAAAAGAGGACTGTTCAGAAACCCGATAAAGTTAGAACAAGATAAAATAATTCAATTAGGTTCCACGAAATACAAAATCTCTATTTACACACCGGTAGGAGGTAGACAGTTAACACACAAATTACTAATAGTAGAGGACAACATCCCATTGATAGAAGACGGAATAATAGGATTAACCTTACTAGAAAAATATCAATACACAATCAGTAAGAAGCAACTCCAGCTTAATAACGATGTCTTTGAATTATAGACGACTCCGACCACCCAGAGAGTCCCCATCAGGCGACCAGTTACCCATGTAGTTATGCTCAACGATGAACCTGTTTGTGTTTGTTTCTTTAATAATGGTGAGCATGATATTCAAATTCATAATCATAGCCAAACAGACTCAGATAATCCCAGAATCACAGAAATATTGAGCAAGCTTAGACAGGATCACATAGAAGAATGCTTATGAGAACCTATTAAGAAAATTATATGGTTTTATCACAACAACTTTTCAACTGACAATGAACCATTACCCTGTATCACATTAACCGAACACAACATATTTATAAAAACATGCAGACCCGGCAATATTAAAACATACAAGACACCGGAATGTCACAAAAATGAATTCCAAAGCCAAATTAGAGAAATGTTAGACAAAGGTATAATAGAAGATTCAGATTCACCTTATAATGCACCAGTCTGGGTAGTGCCCAAAAAACTGGTTGCGTTTGACAAACAAAAATAGAAAATTGTAATTGTCTTTCGGAAGATAATTGAAATCTACGAAATGCTAAATTCTTCAGTGCAGTGGACCTCTCTTCAGGCTTCCATCAAATACATATGAACACCAACCACAAAAAGTACACTGCCAACAGCACGACGGACGGACATCTTCACTACAAAAGAATGCCTTTTGCTCTAAAGAATGCGCCAACAACATACCATAGAATGATAGACAACGCATTACGTGGACTGATTGACATGTACTGTTTTGTATATTTAGACGAAATAGTAACATTTGGAACCACTATAGAGAAACACAATCGCAACCTAGCAATAGTATTTAACGGACAGAAGGAAGCTGGACTGAAGATACAGCATGACAAATTGGAATTCCTGCAAGACGAACTTAATTACCTAGGGCATATCATTAATAAAGACGGAATTCAACCAAATCCCAAAAGATAGAATCAATAAAAGAAACTCCCTACTGCTACAAACATAACAAAAGTAAAATCATTTCTTGGATTAGTTGGATACTATCGTAAATTCATGAAAAACTTCGCGAAAATCGTGAAACCCATAACAACCATAACCCAAAAGGAAACTCCTATTCATTGGAAAGAAGAACAATAATCTGCATTCAACGTTTTCAAAATGAACTGTGCGAGTAACCTATACTACTATACCCGGCTTTTAACAAGACATTTGTACTGACCACGGATGCCAGCAACGAAGGGTTACTAGCTGTGCTCTCACAGGATGGACATCCATGCAATTTCATCTCACGTACCCTGAATTCCGCAGATAGAAATTATACTACCACTGAAAAGAGCAATTAGGTGTAGTTTGGGCGATCAAAAGATTGCGCCAATACCTACTCGGAAGACACTCCATAATACAAAGGGATCAGCAGGCATTGAAGTGGTTACATAATTTCACGGATACTTCATCGAGACTAATGTGATGGTAATTGAGGCTAGAAGAATATGACTTTGAGATCGAATATAAGAAAAATAACAACAACGTAGTATCAGACGGATTATCACGATTATTCCCGGCGCGAATAGTGAAAGATGAAAAGGAAATCATCAAATTGCGATTAATAAACCCACCGGAAATAGAGGATTCCCTACCAGACGAACTAGGATGCCCATAAACCATGACGAACATAGATGATGAAAATGAACTGCTCGAAGAATATGAAGATCGGAAAACATCACCAAGCAAGAATACGCCAACCAAACTGGAACCTAACAAATGAAATTGGGCCCAAGTATCATACGGCCTCCTAGGACCACATAACGAAAATGATTGGTTACTCAAATTGCATGCACTCATGGCTCTGCAACAAAACCAGAAGAACATAAAATTCGGCAATCAAGACATCGAGGGAATGGACTTGACCAATATACATCTAATGTTAAGATTCTTATTGAAAGATTATGACGGTAAGAATATAAAATTTGCAACAGAACGTATAAAAGAACTTAATCAAGAAGAAATCAAGCAAATCCTAAAGCAATCCAGCGACCTACAACAACATATAGGAGAGAACCGCACGCTTGAACTAATCAAAAGTAAATATTATTGGAGAAACATGGAAAAGGATGTAACGGAATACATAAGAAGCTGCAAAATTTGTCAGTCTAACAAATTAAAATGGGTAAGGACAAGAGAAGAGGCAATCATCATTGATACACTAGAAAACCCAAACGACAAAGTGGGACTCGACATAATTGGACAATTACCAAGAACCAAATGAGGAAACCAGTTTATACTCTTAATACAAGACTGTTTATAAAAATACATAATGCTGATACCTTTACAGAACCAACAAGCTTCATCAATAATCAACTCTCTCCTAGATCATTACATATATATATTTGCCTCCCCAAGACACATACTGATCGACCAAGGACAGAATTTCCTATATAAATGAATGGCAGAATTTGAAAACATGTTTAACACAAAGTATATGAAAACCACCGGCTTTCATCCACAGTCAAATGGTAGTCACGAAAGAGCTCATGTAATGATAAAGGACATGCTGAGAACTAATATTGGTCAACATCAAAATGATTGGGACGATAAACTAAAATACGTGTGCCTAGCTTACAACACCACGATTCATGCAGGAACAGGATATTCACCTTTTAAATTAACGTTTAGAAGATGAGCCTATCTACCTTCTGCTATAGGAATTGCCCCTAATTTATCTGAAGCTACTCTGGTAGAACATTGGAATCAAAGCCATCTAGAATACTAGAACACGCGGAAAGAATAACAGAAAAAAGTAAAAATAAATATAAAGATTCACAAGATAGTAAAATCAAACTAAAAAGTATATACAAGGAAGGAGACATGGAACTTATGCATAATGGAGGTAAAGCTAATAAACTCAATGAGGAATGGATAGGACAGAATGAGATATTTGAAGTTAAAACCCGTAACTACGTTACATTCATATATGATAAACTAGTTACAGCACACGGGAATAGAAGCAAACCATATTATTTGAGATCCAACTAATCATGGGGATGGACCTAATGATTCAAGAGATAGAAATCAGCCAAGTAGTAAAAGAAGAAATGGAAACCGCGTTCACATATCACATAGAAACAGAAATTACACTAACATTTAGCATAAAATAAATAACTGGCACTATGGAATAAATATATACCACAAAACTCAACCAAAAAGAATACTGCATACAGCAACAAACAGACTGCGAAACTACGGACTATCAATCTATAAAGTCAAATGTTAATAATCTCCATCGACGATTAGACAAACTATGAATAGTGCTACACCTTAGACCAAAAAGAGGACTTACTAACGCCATATATATCTAAATCATTATTTGGAACATTGGCCGAAACTGACCTGAGACATGTGAATGAAGATCTAGACAAACTCTATGACAAACAGAATACATTCTCTGAAATAATACAAATCCAAACAGCATTAATCAGATGTTTCATATACGATGAAACATCACAACACATACCAGATAGAATTAATCAAGGAGATACATGGATAGGTCAAATAGAAAATAGGGAACATTTAATCGATACATTATTAATTATAGAAATAATATTGTCAGACCTAACTAATAGAATCGACGACTTTAACCTCATGTTAACATTAGGCAGTAAGGGTATAATAGACACAATATTCATACCTATAGATACATTTATAAGTACAATGGAGAAATTAACAACTTTCCATGGGCAACTCACAGAACCAACCATACCTAACTTTCAATCGATATTCGACGTTAGCGAATTAGTTCTAGCAACTAAAGAAGACACTTTGATAATCCAAATTAAAACTTCAATATTAGAAGAAGAACCATGGAAACTTGTAAAATACTACGCTGCAGAAATATTCATGTACCCAAATCTGAGCACGAAGATGCGCTAATCCGCACACATAACAATGGACAACGAACAATTGCGAAAACTATGTACAGCCACCAGTAAAGGATAAGTTTGTAGAAATAATCATCCGGACGATACGGCACAGAAGAAAATGCATGTAAATCAAATGCAGTACGGCTATATTCAAGATAGATCAACCAACATTTATACCCATGAAAACCAATAACAAATTCATCACAATACCCGAATGTAGTATAACAATTTCGGCCTTATGTACAACACGCGAAACGCTTCACCTAGAAGAAACCTAGCATAATTTTAGCCAAACACCCTTGCACAGTTTCATACGAAGACAGCACAATGAAAATAGGACAAGTACAGAAAGAAGCAGTTATAAAAATAAGCAACTATACTATCACATATAACTTAGACACAGAAAAAGACTGGACTTATATCAGATAAAATACCCATAATACCCGGAGCCACTCCAAATTTTAACGAATACTAACACAATTTAGACCAATTAGATGAACGAATCAATAAAATGCAAACCCAACATAGACTCACCACACTAGCCAATGTATCATACTCTATACTTACCTATATAGGATGGATATCATTAGTATTAGTCACAGGTTACACATTGCATAACACAGAATTACTAAACAGCTGCATACCTGCGAACTTATGTACAAAGGTAATTTGTAATAATAAACAAATCACGATAGCTCTAAGCACTAACACAATAGTACAAGTACCCACACCAATACAACGAAGTCCGACGGTCACATTCCAAGACCTAGAGGAAGAAGAAGAATCAGTCATCCACATAAAACCCGAGATCGTACCCTTCACGGGAGTGAAGAACAATTTAAGAGAGGGGTGTGACGTTAGCCAAAATCCAGCCAACGAAACACTAGACGCATCGCCCACACAGAAACCGTAGCAAAATTAGGCAAAGCCAGCAACACGTGACTAGAAACCGCCTACTCAAGCAAAAAATTATAGTATAAAAACCGAGCACAAACGAATATAGTAGTTCTATATTATTCCTCAAACGGAACGATTCTGCATTCGCATACCTATTCGGAAAACCTACGTTAAACATTTAAAACTGTTCAATATCTGTATTACACTCATTTTACGAAATAAGTATTAATATAAGAAACATAGTTTCTTATGGAAAGGGGGCTCGTCCACCAAGGTTGAAGACCTGCAAGTTTATATTTTATATTAATACTTGCCACATATTGCCCCGTGACAAAATTGGATTATATATTATTTCAATACCTTCCCCGTATTTCCCCACAGCAACGGTAAGGTCATCAATAAACCGATTGACTATATAGCAGTTGGTACCGTTCTCATACTGTTTCGCGCTATATTTTGTTACTCAGACCGTGAAACAAGTTGCGTATTGCCAATACCGTTTAGCGGATTCACTCGCGGATTACCTGGTTAACACCTTGGAATCACAGGATAGGTGAAGCTATTGGCTTAATCCTTCGAATCTCAAAGTGGGTGGTAACGTTCTCGAACTGTTTGTGCACCGATCATGTAATTCATACATGAAATTAAAGTGCCGCCACTAAAATGTATACTAATGCGTGTCTCCAAACACGAAGTTATACTCTCGATACAGCGGATTAGCTTCTCGGGTGTTAAGGACTTCGGTAAAACGAATAACCTGATACCAATTGGCAATGTTCTCCGAAGGTTTGAGACTCTATTTTATTATTCATACCGCGGATAAAAATGTCTATTGTCAACACTCTTCAGCGGTTTTACTCCTGAAATAGCTGGTTTGACTCTCGGAATAACAGGATAGATGAAGCTATTGACTTAGATGTGCGACCCACGACGAAGATGATAACGTTATCGACAGGTTTGACACTCTATCCTCTACTTCATACACGAAATTACCGTGCATGTCACTGAAGTGACTACTAGTCTGTTTCGATAATAAGAAGTTGAACCCACGATGCAGCGCGTTATGTTCCCGGAAAGTAAGGTATGCGATAAAGAGTATGACGTTAGGCTATTTGGATATGTTCTTCAAAGGATTGACTCTCTTCATTAATATTCAAGGCGTGAAATAAGTTGTCTATTGCCAATACTGTTCAGCAGATTTATTCCTCGAATGCCATGCTTGACTCTCGGAATCATAAATGCAGGTGAAGCTGTTGACGAAGCCGTTCGACTGTCGAAGATGCTGGCAACGCACACGAACGGTTTGTTACTCGATCCTTTAATTCATATATGAAAATAAGGTGCGCTTCTGCTATAATGTCTACTAATTTGTTTCCGTGAGCACTAAATATGACACTCGCATCGGCAGGTTAGGATATAAGAACGTAATGTGTTCGGTAGAAATAGTGACTCTATATCGATTGGTAATATTCTCCAACGGATTGACCTTCTACTGTAATATTCATATCGTGAATTTTGGTATCCATTTCCAATAATGTTCAGCGGACTTACTCCTGATATACTAGGTTTGACTCTCGGATTAACAGGATAGGTGAAGCTATTGACTCGGCCGTTTGAATCTCACCAAATGTGGTAACGTTCTCAAACTGTTTGACACCTGACTTGCAAATTTGAGGCAGCCAGTTAGGTTCGTGGAGGTTAAGGTCTTCGGTAAAACTTTTGTTAGTTTACCAATAGGTAACGTTCTACAAGCGATAGACTATGTAGCTTAATATTCAATTCGTGAATTAAGATGTCAATTAGCCATACCGTTCAGCAGATTTACTCCCGGAATACCTAGCTTGGCTCTCTGAATCGCAGGATAGGTCAAGCTATTGACTCTACCGTTCGACTCTCAAAGGAGGTGGGATCGTCCTCGAACGGTTAGACTCTCAGTTATTTTATTCATACTTGAAAATATGATGTGCTTCTGCTATATTTTCTACTCATTTGTATCCGTGAGCACTATGCATGACACGTGCTGCAGCTGGTATTGTACTTGGAAGGCAAGATATTCGATATAGGAATTACTTTATAGCAATTCGTAATGTTCTCCGACGACTTGAATATCTATTTTAATATTCATGGCATGAATTAACATGTCTATTGCCATTATTGTCCTGTGGATTTACTCCAGCACTACCTGGTATGACAATCGGTTTTTCAGGATAGCTGAAGCTAATGCCTCAGCCATTCGTCTCTCAGAGAAAGTGGAAAAGTTCTCGAGAGTTTCCACACCCAATGTTCTAATTCATACATGATGTTAAGGTGCCATGTTCTAAAATATATTATAGTTGGTTCCTCTGAACACCATATTATAATCTCGATACAGCGCGTTATGCTTTCGGAGGGCAACGTCATCAATAAAACGTTTGACTTCATTCAAATTGGTAACGTTCTCAATGACGATGTATTTTATTATTCAGACCGTGAATTAAGGTGTCTATTCGCAAAATAGTTCAGGGGATTTACTCCAGGAATGCCGCGTTTGATTCTCCGAATCACAGGATTGGTGATGCTGTTGACTTGGCGCTTCGTCCCTCACAGAAGGCAGCAACGTCTGCGAGCGGCTTAACATTCGATCTTTGTATCCATACATGGACGTAAAGTGTCCTCCTGCCAAAATGTCTACTAATTTGAACACGTGTAGACTAAGCAAGGCAATCGCTACAGCGGGTGTGGACCTCGGATGGTAAGACATTCGGTAACAGATGTTACTGCATACCAATAGATAAGGTTCTACAGCGGATCTGCTCTGTACTATGTCATTTACACCGTGAATTAAGGCATCTACTGCCAATACTGCTAATGGATATACTCCCGGAATTCCTGGTTTCACATTCTGTAGCACATGATAGGTGAAGCTATTGACTTAGCCGTTCGGCTGCCAAATAAGGTGGTAAAGATCGCGAACAGTTTGACCCTACACCATCTAATTCATACATAACATTAAGATGCCTATCACTAAAACTTAAACAAATTAGTATAATTTGTAATTCACTCAATACGAAGTTATACCCTCGATAAGGCCGGATGGGTCCTCGGATAGTAAGGTCTCCGGTAAAACTTTAATATCATGCCAATAGCTAACGTTCTACAACGGTCTGTCGCCCTACTTTAATATTCATACCGTGAATTAGTGTGTGCCACTGGTAATAGTGCACTGTGGATCGACTCCCGAAGTACCTGGTCTGACCCTTGGAACCGCAGGACAGATGTAGCTATTGATTTAGCTGTGCGACTCCCGAATATGAAGGTAACGTTCTCGCACGGTTTAACCGTTGATGTTCCTATTCCATCGTCAAAACAAGGTGGCGGCGAGCTAAAATGTCTACTAATATGATCACGTGAAATCTTAGCAGGACAATCGCTATAGCAGATTGCGATATCGGGAGGAATGGCATTGGGTAAGGGAATAACCTTATTCCAATTCATAATGTTCACTAACGGTATGAATTTCTACCTTAATATTCATAGTATATATTATATCGCCAAAACTCCTCAGTTCATTTATTCCTGGAATACCTGGTTTGACTTCCGGAATCTCAAGGCCGGTGATGTTATTGACTTAGTCCATAGATTCCCAAAGAAGGTGTTATCTTTCTTAATCAGTTTGATCCTCCATCTTCGATTATACGTGAAATTAAGGTGCCCGTCACTTAAATGTATAATAATTTGCTTCTCTGAACACGAAGGTGCACTTTCGATCCAGCGGGTTAGCTTCTTGGAAGGTAAGACTTTCGGTAAACAGTTTGACTGTATTGAAATGCATATCGATCTACAACGGTTTGACTCTACACTTTAATACTGAAACTACGAATTGAGGTATGTATTACCATTACTGTACAGCACATTTACTCCCGTATTACCTGAGATGGCGCTCGAAAGCACAGGATTGGTGAAGCTATTGGCTATGCCCTTCGATTCTCAAAGAGGGTGGTATCCTTCTCGAACGGTTGGACACAATAATCTTCTAATTCCAACATAAAGATTAGGTGCCAGCCAATAAAATGTATACTAATCTGTATATCGGACCACGAAGATATACTCTCGTTACATCGGGTTAGGTTCTAGGATGGAAAGGTTGTCGGCAAAATTTTTGACATTATACAAATAGGTACCAATCTACACCGGTTTGACCCTGGACTTTAACGATTATACCGTGAAATAGGGTGTATGGTGCCAATATTGTTCTGCCGATTTGCTCCCGCAATAGCTAGTTTTACTATCGGAATCTCAGGATAGGTGAAGCTATTGACGTAGTTGTGCGTCTCTCAATGAAGGTGGTATCGTTCTGGAACGATTTGACAATCTATCATCTAATTCATACATGAGATCAAGCTGCACCTTACTAAAATGACTACTAATATGTTTCTCTGAGCACGAAGTTTTACTCACAATACAGCGGGTTATGCTCTTGGAAGGCAAGGTATCCGGCAAGGAGTATGATGATTATCCAATTGGTAAGGATTCTCAGCGGTGTGACTCTGTACTTCATAATCATACACGGAGATGAGGAGTTTATTGCCAATAATGTTAAGCGCATTTTCTCCTGGAATACATGGTTTGATTCTAGGAATCTTGGGATAGGTGAAGTTATTGACTTAGCCGTTCGCATCTCGAAGAATGTGGTAACGCTCTCGAACGGTATGACACTCAATTTTGTTACTCATACATGAAAGGAACGTACCCGTCTGCAAAAATTTCGACTAGTTTATTTCCGTGAACATTGAGCGACGCACTCGCTAGAGCGGGTTAGATTCGCCTAAGGATAGGTATTCGGTAGAAAGCATAACATTATACGAACTGGTATTGTTCTCCGAAGGTTTGGCACAAGATATTCTAATTGATACAGGTAACTAAGGTGGTCGTCGCTACAATGGGTACTTATTTGTTTCTCTGAACACGAAATTATACTCGCGATACAGCGGGTTACGTTCTCGGAGGGTCAGGCCTTGAGTAAAGCGTTTGACTTTATACCAATTGGTAGCGCTCTCAAAGAAGTTGACCCTCTACTTTACTATTGAAACCGAGAATTAACGTACCTATTGCCGATACGGTTCAGCGTATTTACTCCTGATATACCTGGTTTGATTCCCGTAGTAACAAATATATTTGAAACTACTGACTCAGCCCTTCGACTCTCAAAGAAGGTGGTAACGATCTCGAACAGATTGACACTCTGTCTTCTAATGCATATTTACACATAAGGTGTGCTTCGGCCATAATGTCTACTAATTTGTTTCCGTGATGATTAAACAAGACACACGCTATAGCGGGTTTGGTTCTCGGAAGGTAAGGTATTCTGTAAAAACAATGACATTATGTGAATTTTTATACCCCTTCCACGATTTGTCTCTCTACTTTCTTCTATATACCTGGAATTAAGATGTCTTTTGTCAATTCAGTACAGTGTATTTACTCCCGGAGTATCTGGTATTCGGTAAAAAGAATGGCCTTATACGAGTATGTATCGGACTGCAACGGTCTGACGATTTAGATTAATCATCAAACAGTGAATGGTGGTGTCTATTCCCAGTACAGTGCAGCGGATTTACTCCCGGAATACACGGTATGATTCTTAGAATCTTGGAATAGGTGAAGCCATTAACCTTGCCGTCCGACTCTCAATGAAGGAGGTATCTTCCCGAACTGTTTAACCTTCGATCTTCTAATTCACACACCAAATTATAGAGCCCACCACAAAAATGCATACTCACATGCTTCTCTGAACACGAAGTTAGGCTCTCAATACAGCAGGTTATCTTCTAGGAAGGTACGGCCTTCGGTGAAAAGTTATACCCTATACCAATTTGGAACGGTAATGGTACGGTATGTAAATACAGCGGATTTACGCCTGATATACCCGGCGTGTCTCTCGGAATCACAATTACAGTTGAAGCTATTGACATTGGTGTGCAATTCTCAAAGAAGGTGGTATCGTTCCAGAACGGGTTGCCTCTCGATATGCTCATCCATACAGCAAATTAATGTGCCAGTCACTAAAATGTGTACTTACGTGTTTCCGTTTATATTATGCAACTCACTCGCTGCAGCGTGATAGATTCTCGAAAGATAATGCCTTCGTTAACGAGTTTGATTCTAAATCCGAACGTAACGTTCTACCACGGCTTGTCTCTCCACTTTATTATTCATACAGCGAATTAAGGTGTCTCTTGCCAATACTGTACATCGGATTTACGCCTGGAATACAAGGTTTGTCTCTCGGAATCACAAGATAGGTGGAGCTATTGTCTCAGCCATTCGGGTCTCATAGTAGGTGTTATCGTTCCCGAAATGTTTGACACGAGATCTTCGAATGGATTCATGAAATTAAGGTGCCCGTCACTAAAATGTCTACAAATTTGTTTCTCAGAACGCGAAGTGATACCCACGAATCAGCGGCTTACATTCTCGGAAGTTAGTATATCCGGTAAAGAATATGACGTTACACCAATGGGTAACGTTCTCAAACGGTTTGATTCTCTTCTTTAATACTGCCAGCACTGCTCAGCGGATTTGCTCCTGGAATACCAGGTCTGACTCTTGAAAGCATAACTATAGATGAAGCTATTGACTGAGCCGTTCGACAGTAACAGAAGGTCGTGACGATCTCGATAGATTTCACACTCGATCTTCTAATACACATGAAATTAATGTGCCCGTCACTAAAATGTATAGCAATTTGTTTCTGGTATCACGAAGATATACTCTCGATACAGCGGGTGAGCTTCTCGAAGGTAAGGCATTCGGAATTTATTTGTACAAATTACTAACCATTTCAAATGTCTTGGCGCTCTATTTTAATATTCAAACCGTGACGCAAGGTGTGGAGTGTCAATACCGAACAGCGGTCCTACACCCGGAATACCAGGTTAGAGTCGCGACTTCACAGAGTTGGTAAAACTATTGACTTATCCCTTCGAATCTCAAGGAAGGCGGCAACGTGCTCGAGCGGATAGACCCTCCATCTTATAATTCATTTATGATAATTAAAGTGTCCGTCACTGAAATGAAGACTGATTTCATCCTCTGAACAGGAAGTTATACTCGCGAGGATGCCGTCAAGGTTCGCGGATGGTAACGCCTTCGGTAAAACGTATGATTTTATACAAATTTGTACCGCTCTCAAACGGTTTGACGCTCTACTTTAGTATTCAAACCGCATGTAAATGTGTCCATTGGCAATAGTGTACAGCGGAATGACTCCCGGAATATCTGATTTGAATATCGGAGTAACGGGATAGGAGAAGCTAGACCCTTAGCCGTTCGATTCTGAAAGACGGTGGCAACATTCTCGAACGGTATTACACTCGATCTTCTAATTTATATACGAAAATAAGCTGTGCTTCTGCTATAATGACTACCAATTTCTTTCCTTGAGCACTAAGCACGACACTTGCTACAGCGGGTTAGATTATAGGAACGTAAGTTAATCGGTAAAAAGAATATTTTTATTCCAATTAGTAGTGTTCTCCAACGGATTGACCTTCTACTGAAATATTCATATCGTGAAGGAAGGTATCTGTTTTCAATATTGTTCAGCGGACGTAATCCTGATATACCAGGATTGACTCTGGGAGTAACATGATAGGTGATGCTAGTGACTTATCCGTTCGCCTATCAAAGAGGGTGGTAACGTTCTCAAACTCCCTTACGCTCTATTTTAATATATAAACCGTGAACGAAGGTGTCTATTACCAACACTGTTCAGCGGATTTACTCCAGGAATCTCCGGTTTGACTGCCGGAATCGCAGGACGCATGAAGTTATTGACTTGGCCGTTCGCCCCACAAAGATGGTGGTAACGTCCTCGAACTGTTAGATTCTCGATCTTATAATAAATACGTTATATTAAGGTGCCCGTAAATGAATTGTATAATAATTTGGTTCTCTGTTCTCGAAGATATACTATCGATGCTGCGGGTTGAGTTCTCGAAAGGTCAGGCCTTGTGTTCAAAATTTGACACTATTTCAATAGGAATCGTTCTACAAAGGATTGACTCTCTACTGTAATGTTTATATCGTGAAATAGTGTGTCTAATACCCACACTGATCAGCGGATTTCTCATGGAATACCTGGTGAGACCTTCGGAATAACAGGATATATGAAGCTATTGACTTATCTCTGCGACGCACAAAGATGGTGGTAACGATCCCGAACGTGTTGATACTGAATGTTGATTTTTATACACAAAAATGTGGCGTCCGTCCGCTAAAATGTCTACCAATTTGTTTCCGTGAACAACAAGCAAGACACAAGCTACAGCGTGATTGGTTCCCGAAAGGTAAGGTAATCGGTAAATAGAATGACATACTACGAATTGGTAATGTTCGCCGTTGGTTTGACTCTCCACCATAATATTCGTACACTGAATTAAGGTGTGTGCTGCCAATTACTGTTCTGCGCATTTAAGCCTGCAATACCTGGTTTCACTCTCGGAATCACAAGTATCGGAGAAGCTATTGTGTTATATGTGCGATTTAACAATGAAGGTGGTAACGTTCTAGAACGGCTTGCCTCTCGAACGTCTCATGCATACATGAAGTTACGGTGCCCGTCGCTTCAATGTACACTAATTTTGTATCTCTGAAGATGAAGTTATTCGCTCGATACAGCGGGATAGGATCTCGAAGGGTCAGGTATGCGATAAAGTGTATGACGTTATACCAGTTGGTAACTATCTCGAATGGATTATCTCTCAACTTTAATATCCAAACC
This sequence comes from Lasioglossum baleicum, assembly GCF_051020765.1. Lineage (NCBI taxonomy): Eukaryota > Metazoa > Arthropoda > Insecta > Hymenoptera > Halictidae > Lasioglossum > Lasioglossum baleicum. The sequence goes on from NW_027470520.1 coordinate 36,408, forward strand.
GTGAATTAATGTGTCCATTGCCAATACTGTTCAGCGGATTGACTCCCAGAATGCACGATTTGACTATCAAAATCACAGGATAGGTGAAGCTATTGACTTTGCCGTTTGACTCCAAAAGAAGGTCGGAACGATCTAGAACAGTTTGACACTTCGTTTTCTAAATCATATATGATAATAAGGTGGGCCTCTGCTATAATGTCTACAAATTGGTTTCCGCGTGCAGCATTCATGACACTCGCTGCAGCCGGATACGTTCTAGGGTGGTTATGTATTCGG
>NW_027470521.1:0-36682 GCF_051020765.1 Lasioglossum baleicum
CTCGTCGGATTATCGCCCGGCTGAACGCGGCTGCAACTCGAATTTGTGGCACGTGAGAACGCCATGAACTTCTCTGGCAGAGGGGAAAAGCGTCCGGCACAAAGCGGCGGTGGCGCGCGAGGTCGAGGAAAAAGCGAAGAAGAGGGCCCGTTTTCCAGGGCAACCGCGTTCGCGCGTCAGCCATCGCCGCTTGTAATCGCGGGCCAGCCATCGATTAAATCGCGATCGAACGAATCGGCCGTTATCTACCGGATAGATCTGCCGCTGCGGCGATCGCCGCGGCCCGATCCGCAGGAGGATAGTTCTGCGAGCGGCGGGGACACGTTTTATAGGCTCGATCGAGATCACGATCTCCCATATATTTTTCCCACCTTCCACCCTGCTCGCTCGCCACGACCAAGGGAACTAACCGGCAGGGAAAGGATCGAGGAGAAGGCGAGACGGAGAAGAAGAAGAGGAAGGGAGAAGGAGCAAGTGGCGGCTGGCAAGAGGAGGACGACGACGAGCCAGGGAGAGTCTCATCGGCCACTTCCCATGTTAATATCCGGTTATGCGTAAGGTATGGAGGCGTACGGCCAGTTTGCATGGAAACTAAGGCATTACCGTGCCGGACCACCGGCGTCGAACCACTCGTCGAACGGCCCTGTTTGCCGACACCTTGGAGGACGACTCTCCGGATCCCCTACTACTCCCTTTCTCGCTTCGTCCTCTTATCGCCGCCCTCCTTTCCTCCTTTTCTCCTTTTCTCTCCTTTCCTCTCCCGCCGCTTTCATGGAGCCACGATTCCGATTCCACGGACCTTCCCTCGCGTCCCGGCCACGCGGATCTTCAGATTACGGGCAACGAGTATCAACGACGGATCAGCCAGGTTTTATCGGCGGGACAGGGCCGGCCTGCCTGCTCGACCCCCAAGAACCCCTTTCTCGTCTCGGCTGTGAGGGGGCCGTCCGGCCGAGTTCGATAGATATTTTCGTTCCCTCTTCTCCCTCTCCTTTCCGGCCATCGAATCGATTTCGTTCGCTCCGCCGTTCCACTAAACTTCGCTCGCCGGTCATTCCGCTCCGATTGTCGGCGGACGCGAGGGGGAGGCCGGCAGATTTGTTGTATCACGCGAAAATATGGAACCGTCAGAAACCTGTTCCGGATAGTTTCGATAAAGGCGAGGAGGAAGGAGCGGACGATATCACCGGGGCCGGGGCTGGCCGGACCCCCTTTCAGCCGCTCCTTTTTTCACGGCGGCGGAATGAAAGGAAATTTTCGGAGCGGCCTCCATCGTTTATATGGGGTGTAGATTAGACGTGGGCCGTCGATTATCGGCTTAGAGGCGACCCTGCCCCTTCCACGAATTTACTCTCGCGGTACGCGAGATCCTTTGATCTTCCTCGCGATTCTACGTACCTCTTTCTCCGTTTCTATTCCCAGAGTTCGTTCGTAGAAAAGAAATTGAAAATACCTTTTAGATTCCTTTTATTACCTTTCCTCGCGATACAGAAGTCTTTTTAGTTCAATTAAGACTTCTTAGTTAGTTTCTTAGTTCATCTATAAATAAGTGAAACAAATAAACGATACTTTCATCGCGGATGCTGAGATTCTTTATCTTCAATCCTATTTTTGCGACAGTTTCTCGAGAAAAAGTATACGGTAGATATAGATCGCAAGCTGCGAGCTTTCGGCGGTGGCACGGAAGAGCGAGTCCACCTGTCGACGACGCTGTATTCGCTACGGCCCTGTCTCCGTGACACCTATGCCCCGTCCGGTCGGATCTAAAAGTCCTCGGCGCCCACACTCGGGTTCCTAGGCTTAAAGAGGTTCAAAGTTCCCTCCGTGGTCGTTTACGCCTTATTTATTCTCGTAATTTACTCCCACGCGGCCCTTGCACGCCGGCAATTTATTTTACGACGATCATATCTGGAAGTGGCTGGCAGAGTGCCGCCCGGTCCACCATACAGGGCTGACTCTCCGTCTACCACCGGTTCACACTCCTTTCCGGAGCATGCTTTTAAGCGGCGCTTTGACGGAAAGAACCTCTTCGATACGGGAAATTTTAATGTCCCCCTTAATACGCGAGCATTTTTCCTCTCTCCGATATCGCGCGTTCCGGCAATCCGCGAAAATTCCGCGTCAATCCCTATTTCGCTCGAGTACCTTCTCTCGTTTATCGCGAACGTTTCAGAGATAGGTCTCGATTTAAATTGCCAAACACGCGGAGAAACACGCCGAGCGATTTTCCTCCGGCTCGGAGTAAGGATATTTATTACGTTTATAAGTGATCCTCTTCTTATCACGCTCCGGCAAGCGAGTTTTTATGCCGCCGGCCGACACTCGCGCGTGAAATACGCACGTGCCCGCGGACAGTTATCTGCCGTACGTAATAACAGAAGCAACAGGGGAGTAAATCAGGGTGCATCGTTCGCCGTTGCGACATTGTTTATGGAACATCATCGGCGAGAAAATTGTCCTGGCGAGAGCCGCGACGACGTTCCGTAATTCTTGCTTCTGAATTCCTTTACGACGTTTAAACGTCCACTGGGCCCGGGCCTCGCGTCTCGCCTTCCACGGGCTTAACGCAATTAACGCGAAGAAGAAAAAAAATCGTCCCGCGCCTGGAGAGAGGCGAATCGCCGATAATCATCCGTCTCCAACTTTTATAATTTCGATTTATACCTCGAAAGCGATCCCGCGCGATATTCGGCCATCGCCGCGAGAATAACGACGCGCGTTTTCGCCTCGCAGCCGACGAATTTAGAAATCGACACAGGCTTTCGAGAATCCGTCGGAACGGCTCGAAACCGGTGAATCGCCTCTAAGAGGAAGTTTTTTTGAATCACAGCCCGGTTAACCGATAAATAGCCCGGATGCGATGGTCCAATTACCCTCGCGTATTTATATTCATTCGCTTCACGCCCGCTCCGACGTTTATTCTCGGTCGCGTGCGCTTCTTAATGAGCCTGGATCGCTCGCGACGCAGGAAAAAATGAATGAAATTTATACCGGCCGGCCCACGGACCCTCCAAATTCTGGTACAGACTCGATAAAATTCGAAAACTCGCAAATTTCTTTCTGTCCACTTTCTGATTCGCGAAAATAAAAAATTCAGACGATATCGGTGCAAAGGGTTCGATCGCCCGATTTTACTTTTAATTTTTACATTAATAACAAATTTTCGTCGGCGTGAGGCGACGCGTTGCACATCAACAATTTTTAAGATATCGGAGTAAAGGGTTCGATCTTGTGATTTTAAGAGAAGCGAATAGAAAATTTGCAATTCCCGCGCGAGACGACAAAAGCTTTCAAAGTGAAACACGTCGGTGCGAGGCGTCGCGTCGCAGGTCGACAATTCTTATGATATTTGTGCAAAGGGTTCGAGATCTTCCGATTTTACTTTTAATTTTTATTTTAATAGAAAACTTGCAATTCTCGCGAAAGACGACGTAACCTTCCGAGGTGAAGCGTATCAGTGTGATGCGTCGCGTCGCAGATCAAAAATTTTTACAATATCGGTGCATAGGGTTCGATCTTCCGATTTTACAAGAAGCGAATAGAAAATATGCAATTCTCGCAAAAGACGACGTAACCTTTCGAGGTGAAGCACGTCGACACGAGGCGTCGCGTCGCAAGTTTCTGAGGACACACAAAGGGAGCCTGAAGCAGCGATTCGGGGGTTGGTTTCGCGCGTGGAGAACAGGAGGCTCATACACGGTGGAGGCGCTAACGGGCGTAAAACGAATTATCATTTATACCCGCGCGCTTAGTCGGTCGCGTGTTAGTTGTCGCGCGGCGGACGTTGTTCGAGGTCCACTTCGCACCTCCGCGTAAACGGTCACCTCTGTCAGGATGTACGCGGCTTATTTATCCCGATAGCAACCGGCCGGCGGGTTTATGGCGGAAAATTAGCGAGGGTTACGCCGTTGAATGTGCCGCGTCGCCGCTTAACACCGCGACCGGCGCATTGAGAGATTTTTTTAATGCACGGTGACACGCCCTCCTTAGCGCCCTTTAACACCTCCCGACCTCCTTTAAAGAGCGCCTTCTCGCCCGAGACACGAGCTTTCAAACAGCCTGCCGCGCGAAAATTCCTCAGCCGTGGAAACGGGGGGGGGGGGGGGGGGGTTTGCGCTCGACGTGCTAAAGAAGAAGACGCGCGCGCGTCGCCCGTGTCTCCGGGGTGCCCGGCGTCGCGCCGCCTTCTCGGCAGCCTATCGCCGACGAGAGTATTTCTCTCCAGCCACGGTCAACCGGGTTAATTGTCAATTTCGATAATTGATTTCGGCATACGTTGTTCCAAATACCGGAGGTCGATACACGAGGAAGCGCATTAACGCGCCGGTGTCTAACGATATATATTCCAGATACGTTTTTGTACTCATTAGGTAAACGTGGCCGTCGGTCGGTTCGTGGCCGACGCATTTCGAGGGGGTACATCTAGGCTCGACATTACCGCTGACAGAGTTAAATAGCGTTCTCTGACCTTTCGATGAACCGCGATCGCTAAAAGCTTGTACCGGGAGATTAACTTAATAACTTCTTTACAAGAGGTCTCTTTCCTAATACCCCGTGATTCTTTCCTCGTCCGATGTGACAATTAATAACCGGAGAAACAGTGTCTCTCCGAGTGATTACCAGGGGGTACGAGCAAACATTCATTTCTCCGATTGACAACCAGTGATTGATCGAGCCTTTGTACAACCACCGTGCTGCCTGCATATTTCATCGTTTCCTTCTAACCGCTTCTAATAGAATTCTTCTCCGATTTCTCAACCCTGTCTTTCACCGGTCGGGAACTATCTCACACGAATCCTCTTCGATTACCGATCCCCGTCTTCGGAATATCGCTCGAATCCCGGCCACGTTTCGTGCCACGTGGAGATCTCTCGTAGCTCGAGGAAAGCGTAATTTTCGTCCGCGTTACGAAAACCTTTTTTTTCGCTATCGTCTCAACACACTCGTGAATGATTACCTCGAACGATCCGTGTACCACGTTCGAACCGGATTACCGACGCATCGCGAGACGAAATTTCTTTAGAGAAGATTACACGACGAAGATCCGCCTTTCTGGTCACATTTTCGAGAGTCGATCGATGTTAACGAGCCCCGTAAAGCGTTCGAGATTTCCCCGAAGAGCATTCGTAACGAAACCATCGAGTGGAACAGCCCACTACTCGGCCGCGTCTTCCCGTTAAGTTACAACGACTGGCGCTTAACCCTTGACACGAGCTACAATGGCTGGACGGGACTCCATAATTGTTATTTTAATAAGCTAATTTTCGCCGCGCTCGAGCGCCACGCAAGCCGAGGGAGGAGGGAAGGGCCGAACGCGGACCCAGAGAGGAGAGGGACCAGACGCGGTATGGCCCCATCGACGGCCACGTCGGACGTGCCGAGATTAACGGCTGTACTTCCGAGGGTCTCGACGATTTACCCGTAATAAACGTAGCCACGCTTCTTACTCCGTGATTCTTCCTTCTCGTGCCCCTTTTTCGCGAAGCTCTGTCGCCACTGGTGCCCTTCTTACCCCCTTTTACAGGGGAACAACTTTTCGGAACACCTGTGTCGCGAGTGACACCGTGGATCGTCGAGCGAAAGGATTCGAATATTAGAATCTGAGAATTTGTCCGAAAGAGAACTTTAGCTTGAAACTTGCGACGTTGGAAGAGCGATGGGAGACGCTCGGTTGAAACGAAGGGGTGAAAGTAGCAAGGATGGAAGCTTCTATTCGCGGGTTTAATATTTAGAATGGGAGATGTCTATCAAACGGACGCGGGGTATTCGAGTACAAAATTTCTCGCATTTCCTGCACGATGTACGTGCAGTTTCTTTTGCCGAGCCTCATTTCTGAACGCACATGTTGACCCCGGGGGTCACGTAGATTTCCCGTAGGGAGATCCGTTCGATCCTCACCCAATCGAGCGGCCGGGACATTTATCTCGTTACAAAACTTCCGTCCAAGTCGCTGGAAGATCGATAGGGTTTTCTGGCTTTATCGGACACGATGGAAATTCATAATAATGCCGCCTTCCGCGACCTATCCCGGCTAGTTTTCAATCATTGCGAAATGTGAAAGGACTCGGCCGCAGCTTTATATGGTTTTCAGCCTCTTATTATCTCTGCCACGGCTAGGCCTCTATTGTCAAACGCGACCAGAGAAGGTTAAATAATGTCACAGCTTATATGGCAACGGGATCTCTCTCCGGGACTGTCTCTCCCTCTCTCCGTTTCCTTCGGACGCCGTGGAATCGCTTAAAGATCAAATTCTTCCAGGCTTATCTCCCTTTGCGAGCCAACCACCGCAAAAGGGAACACGTTTCCGTCATTTTCAAGTAATTTCGCATATTTCTAGGTATCGTTCAACCCTTCCGTTACGCGTCTGCTCCGTTTCTCCTATTTTCAGAGAAATCCGGTATCGATACAAGAATAAAAATAGCATGGCGAAAAAAATTGTGTTATCTAGAACTCGACTTGACAGAATCGTCTCAGATTCTAAGAAGAAAATTTCAGCACCACGAGTCTCGAGACCAAAGCAGAAGGAATCCTCGCGAGACGAAACCTCTACTTCCCTAACTCGGCGACGTGAGAAATTTTCTAAGAAACTCAAGGATAAAAATAGCGCGATGAAAACAACAGTGATATCCAGAACTCGATGTAACAGAATCGACCCACATTCTAAGAAGAAAATTCCCGCACCACGAGTTTCGAGACCAAAGCAGAAGAGATCCACGCGAAATGGACCTTCTACTTCCTTAACTCGGTGACGCGAGAAGTTTTCTGGAAAACCCAAGAATAAAAATAGCGGGACGACAACATCTGTGCTATCCAGAACTCGGTTTGACAGAACCGATCGAGATTTTAAGAAGAAAATTCCTGCACCACGAGTCTCAAGACCAAAGCAGAAGAGATCCTCGCGAGACGAAACCTCTACTTCCCTAACACGGCGATGCGAGAAAGAAGGAGGAACGAAATCGCGGGGACCGGTAATTAAAATAGATAGGAAGATCTGCGAAGAGGCTAATCGACGTATGTTAATCGTATCGGGGCGAATGTTAATGAATTCGCAACACGTCCGACGGGATCGTCTGGTCCGGCCGCGCGAAGAGGAACGCGGAGACGTCGGCGCGCTGGCGCTCGCGCGGCGTATGAGTTTCAGCGGGAGGACGTTCACTCGCATTAACGGCTTATGGGATTCCTGCGTAACTTATTTACGATGACAAAAAAAATCCAGGCTCCCCCGGCCGCCTATAATATACGCTCAAATCCGCTATTCTTCAATTACCGCTCTTCTCCTTTCTATACGCTCTATGTTCCCGCGGTTTTATCGTTCCGTCCCTTTCTCGTCCTCCTCGCTTGCCCCCCTTCTATCGCTCTTCTTCTCCTCCTATATAACCCTTTTCTTCCTCGGCTCTTCGTTCTGCATGCGTGTCCACCTCCTTCGTTCTCTCCTCTCCTCCCGCCTTCTCCCTTTTCGTCCTTCTCTCTTTGTCCGTTCGCCAACAGCGGTGTACCAGCAGCTTGCGTGCACCGTCTCTGAACGCGTGAGCGCGTACAGCACGGGTTACCCCGGGGGTCAGAGGTCGGGTACCGTGTAAGAGAAAGAAAAAGGGGTAGAGGTGGATGGGCGTGGTTCGTATTTGAAGTAGAATCGACCCTCCACCTTCTATCCCCTCGAGACGGGGCCCTTGCGTCCTCGTGCCTCAGCCGGAGATACGTCATGGAATTCTGAGCTATTGAAAAGAAATATCCATCCTCGTACCCGCCATTCTCGTGTCTACGGCAACTGGTCCCCGGCTATTCATTAATCCACGACGTTAATCGACGCGGTGAATTTTGTCCCATTCACGTGTGCCGAACGAGGAACGAGGGTGGATGGGATAAATTGGAAACCGATTGACGGACACCGGATAACCCACCGGGATAACCCGTCGTCCTATCGGCTGTCGCGTCTCAAAGAGTTATTGTACGCTGATATCGTCTCGGATCGAAGTTAAATCGGCTTTTGTTTCCTTTTTTTTTTCACCGGTCAGGCGTATTTAGAGACACCGGCGGAGGATGTCGTAATTAGAAAGGGAGGTTGCGTCCGTTCACGTGGACGATTAGCCGCGGGAATACCGAGAATCTTTTCTAAACGATACGCTTCTTTTGCCTGGGGTACTAAAAGCGTTAATAATCCTTGATTCTTATTACAATTATCCAGACACGCAATCCCGTGATCCGGACAGAGGGACACGCGGATAATCCGCAGCGTTGTCCCCGATCTCCTTTCGTTTCTCTCAGGAACGTCGATGACGCTCTCGACTCGATTCAAACCTAATCCAAACCTAACCCGAACTTCTCTCTCTCTCTCTTCGTGGATTTCGCGTTGACAACAGTGTCCCGGGTTACGATCGATAATTATCGGCGTGCTGCGCGTGTCCGGGATACCGGGGATACCGAGGATATCGAGCCTCCTCTCGAATTCCGTGCCGCGACGCGCGGATGAAGCGGAAGAGGTCGGAGGGAACCGAGAGGGAGAGCCGGTCGCGTCGAATCGATCGGTCGTTCGTCGAAAACAATTAAGCGGCGGTCGCACGCGAGATGTTGGGCCGGGATAGCGGGTCGAAAGGACGATTCATCGCCTCCTTTCTTCGCCGGATGGCGCTGGATCGAGCCGTGACGAGTAGCCGATGGCCGTCGCTAATTTAATAAAAGCACCGCGACGCGGAGGTGGGAGGCCGGGAAAGGAACGGTGACCTGCGAGGCCCGCCGAGATCGGCCTGTATCGATGACCAATTTAGATACCGGCTCTGGGCATCCCGAGAGTAGCCTTGGACCAGGTGCCAGGACCAATCTACGACGTTCCTCCGCTCGGCTCTCGTTCGCGCCAGGCCGCAGATTTTCTTCGAATTACCGGCTCCGGCAATTAATTAGCCGGAAAAGCGTTTTATACCTTGTCCCCGAGTTGTACACGGCTACGCGAGGAGACTAAACGGTGGATGAAATTCCGATACTCGACCGGCTCGTTACGGTGATTGCTCGCAGTCGGCTTCCCCCGATGATGTCGGCAATTAAAGTCTTATACCCTCCATTAATCTGCATAGGGCAACAGACGGTGTATAGAGAGAGACGCCAGAGAGAGGAGGGACCAGCAGATCGCCACGGGGGTTTCCGCGACCCTTTCCTGGAAATCCCTGAACATCCAGAGGAAAAGGGAAATCCACGGAGTGCGACGTCGTGGGTGAGACCTTTCCACGTCATATCTCGAAAGTTTGTATCAAAGATAGAAAGCGAGAAAGAGAAGTCCATATTGTCTTCGTCGTCAACTCTAAGAAGATTATATTCCTAATATATTTTTATATTTTAATGGAGTGTGGTTGGGTTATCGTTGGACCATCGGGATAAGAGAAAGTTTGCAATAAAACCGATGTGAAGTTTTTCCAAGAGAATAACTTCGTTTCCACGTCGATTAACTACGGAAACGAAACATAAATGATTTGCTTGGAATGTAAGAGACCGTCACGACCCAAAAGTTTCTAGACCCCTATCAGAATTTAAATACGTCGACTAGGTAGCGATTGGAAACCGAGGATTATCGGAAAATGCGTACGCCATATCTCAAAACTTTGCGTCAAAGATAGGAAGCGAGAAATAAAGACGTCCACATCGCCTTCGTCATCAACTCTAAAGAGATTATATTCCTAATATTTTATAAAACTTTAGTACAGTGTGGTTGAGTTACCGTGGAATCATCGGGATAAGAGAAAATTTGCAATAAAACCGCTGTAAAATTTTTCCAGGAGGATAACTTCGTTTCCACGTCGATTAACTACGGAAACGAAACATAAAAGATTCGCTTGGAATGTAAGAGACCGTCACAACCTAAAAGCTTCTAGACCCCTATCAGAATTTAAACACATCGACAAAGTAGCGTTGATCATCAATAAGGTAGCGATTGGAAACTGAAGATTATCGGAAAATGCGTATACCATATCTCGAAACTCTGCATTAAAGTTTGGTTGCATCAAAGATAGGAAGTGAGAAATAAAGACGTTTATATCGTCTTCGTCATCAACTCTAAGGAGATTATATTCCTAATATTATTTTAAATTTTAGTACAGTGTAGTTGAGTTATCGTTGAATCATCGGGATAAGAGAAAGTTCGCAATAAAATCGCTGTGAAATTTTTCCAAAAGGATAACATCGATTCCACATCGATTAACTACGCAAACGAAACATAAAAGATTCGCTTGGAATGTAAGAGACCGTCCCTAGACTCCTATCAGAATTTAAACACATCGACAAAGTAGCGTTAACCATCAAAGTAGCGATTGGAAACAGAGGATTATCGGAAAAAGCGTTTCGCTGAAGCGAAATATATCAGGAACGTCTCCAATGCTTGGAACGCGTTGCAAACTTGATCCGAACGGATCAACAGTGCGCTATGCCGAGAAAGAAGTATAAAAATGTCCCGGACGGTCGTGGCCGAGGCGAAAGAATTCAATTAGCAGCCGGCTGTCTATTTATCCGCGGCTTATTGTTAGTCGCGAGCTTAATTGCGAGCTCGCGAAAGAGGCGCAAATAATTCACCGCGAAATGATTCATCAGGCGGCCGGGTATTTTTTAGCGGCCCGATAGAAAGTCAGAATCTATCGGAGGCGGCCGCCATCACATTTCCTTCGTCACGTATCTGACAGGGTAATGGTGCACAGGGATTAACCAACACCTAACCTGCGGGACACTTACTCGCACGGCAACGACAGATAAATTAGCGATGCTCGCATTGTGGATGGGGTAATAGACGTCGCGGAGCTGACATTTAAGCCAAGACAGTGTAACCAACTCTGTTGTAATCGACTCGATGCTGCGCAGTTCGACGTTCCCGGCTCCATTTTCCGCTTTTCTACACCGAGCTGTTCTACACTCGTTCGCTTAGGCCGGGAATAATAATTCCCCGATCCGAAACAGAATACCCCAGTCATTTACGCGGTGAGTAACGTCTCCGTTTGCGCGCGCTTTTTAAACGCGCTTACTTTTCCTTTCTCTTCTCTTCTCCTTCATCCTCTTCCTCTCGAGCTTTCTCCGAGCGTGCGAGAAATAATAATCCGACTCGGTAACAATTTTAACCACTTAAGTCTGTTTGACGACTATATCCGTCATGGAGATATGGCAAAATTTTGTGTCATGACGACTATATCCTATATGCGTAAAATTTTGTTACAATTTGATATTTAAATTGTAATTTTGGCGAAAACTAAATTATATTCGTAAAGTTCAAAATGTTTAGAAGTCAACACGAAATAAAAAAAACAAATGAAAATTGATTGGGAAACACTTTCTGGATTACATACCAGCCACTTCAGCAATAAAAAATCCTTCGCGAAGATGTTTCGTTTGTAATAAGAAAAATGTTAGAAAAGAATCTCGGTATTGGTGTCCTATATGCAAAGTACCACTATGCGTTGTTTCTTGTTTTAGTGAATATCACACGACAGCAACAGTTAAAATTTTTAATTTCTATAAATATTTGATTTTTTTCTAAGTTTGTCGTTCATTATGTGTAAATATATGTTCATGTTGAGCGACTGTGTAAATATTATGAATAAGATTGTTCATTTTCTAAAATAAAGTCGTCGTTTTAACCCAATATTTCAGCAGCGCCATTTACTCTGTTTGACGACTATACCAGTCATCGCCTGATTATCGCGACACACACTGGGGGATGCTTTGTAAAGAGCTTGCCATAATTTAAGCGGTGTATTCGAGCTGAACGGCGTTACGTTTGATCCAAAAGTTCACGAAAAAATTCGCAGAGCGAAAATTAATAACGAGGACAAAGAGACGAAGAGAGGGGAGTGAAGTCTGGTCAATGTACGATATATGTATCGGAGATGGAGAACGTATCATCGAGACTAGGCGATATTATCGCGCTTCATCCCTTCCGTAGGTTTCGCAAATTGCAGGCTGCGCGGCTGGCTAACTTCGCTTTTCCTCCTGTCGGGATGCAATCTACCGTCTGCTGCGAGGATCGATCGCGAAATCGAGGCGATGAACGCCGGAGAAACGTGTTCGATAGGTGTGAAGTACGTGTATCATTTGGTCGGAGGTGAAGTTCAGGCGAAATCCGCGAGATTCCTTCGGATCACGTTCGTTGCCGACAAGATCTACGCCTTTTCCTTCGCTCGTTAATTATTCCGCGATTCCTTCGAAAGTCAAACATCCGGATAAACTTCACGTTCACCAAACTTCGTCGAAATTCGTTGGAAAAAATTCGAAAGGATATTATGTCTCTTCGTCTCGCGCGATCGCGATCAAGTTACGAAATAATCGTGCTCGATCCGAGATCATCGAGGCGCATCAAAGTTACCGATGGAATATCATTACGATCGAAGAGGTTCCCCTGTTTCCATCTTCCTCCGGCTCCAGCACCCCGAGGGTTCCAGCGTAATTTGTCCGAGCGAGACGGACGGCTAATGATAGTCCGAGTAGAAATATATTATAGACGATGTTACGGGATAACGTAATGAGGAAAACGTGGCTTTATCCTGGAATTTTGCGGCCGCTTCGTCGTAACCCTGCGAGAATGCTCGCCCTCGGTCCCTTCCCGATCGGACTCCGACTTTCAACTAGATTTTCGCGTAATTAACACTAGATTTACGGGACTCGTCAATTTGACGGATGGGTTGCTTCAATTATACGATATTAACAGATATAATTAACTTATATCAAGTCTGTTAATATAGCGATTGTTTTCAAATTAAACCCATCGTTTGTTTTTTAAAGAAAATACGTGATTTTCTTTATCCTAAATCCGACGGGTGTCCGTAGAAATAGGAATACAAAAAACCCTCGTAAACCTACTGTTAACTGCGATACCGATCTTCGTCGAGTCCTTAGACACTTTGGTTATATCGCTCGATCCTTCGCTGGACAGGTGCCCCATGATATTTCCACGATTGTCAACCTATCACGTACCGCCGGTTTACTGCTAGAGTTTACTGGTCCACGGATAATCATACCGGTTTCGCGGTAACATTTCTCCGATTTCGAGAAACGCGCCACCGATCCTCAGACGCGAGTACATCCTGTTTACCCTACCGATTCCCGGCTCGCAATCCATAAATCCGCAAGCTGCGAGTGTTGCCGGTAGCGCCTCGGCTTAGATTCCAGGAAGCCAGCAACAGCCTGCTGTCAGGGTCGATCGGTTGGCAGAGCCGTGGTAAAATCGCGGGAACACCGGAGGAACAGATCGAAAGCTCGTCATTGGTTTTTTCCAGCGCGGAGCTTCTCGTCAAGGCGACAGCGGGCAAACTATTCACACGCGGCCTCCTCGAGGCGTGTACCTGTTTCCATCCTCGAGGCAGGTGAGTTATAAGCCGGCTTCTTCGCCGTCTTCGATCGTCCGCGTCTTCGCCATCTTCTTCGTCGTCCTCTTCTTCTTCTTCTTCGTCGCCGTCGTCGTCGTCGTCGTCGTCGTCGGTCACCGGTGAACAGCGTGCGCGGCTGACCGTCAGGTATGTATCGCCTTGAACGGGCACCCGAGGCTGACCTCCGACCCACGGGACGCAGGTGAGCCGGGATTTTTCAAACGATCTTCCCCGTTCCCGTGCACACACGCGCTTCGAGATATCCGCAGAACGCTGGAGGACAAGGGGAGGTGAGGCCGGAGGCGGCGTTTGCCGATTGGTCGGCGCCGTCCTCTTCGCAGCCAGTGACGAGAATGGAGGCCATCCTGACCCACTCCCACCGCGCCTAGTTTATTCTTACCTTTCCTTACCTTTCCATTCCTTTCCTTGCCTTTCCATTCCTTTCCACCATCCCAGCCGTGTGTGTGTGTGTTTGTGTGCGTGTGTGTCGCCTCGCGCTCCCTTCCCCGCCGCGCGATCGCCACCTGTGTGTCGCCGGGCAATCCACCGGAGATCCAGGAAGTCTCGCCGAGGTCCACGGAGCTGCACCGGCCGAACCTTCGTCCATCCGGGACGCGGCGCGCTTCCGGGACGCGGCAGGCGTGTTCCCTCCTGTCTCGGCTTCTGCCTCCGTTTTACGGCTCGGGTTTACGGTTTAATTAGGGATTTACGGTTTTAGGCGGGCCTCCGATCTACCGGGCTGGCCCGAGCAGAGGCTGATACCCCTTCGCGGTAATTCTCCGCGTGTAGAATAAGCTCGGAGCGAGGAGCGGAGCGGTCTTAATAGGACGGTGTTCGGGTGATGTTCGCGCGGCTAACGCTGATGCGCGCTGTCAGGAGGATCGAGGAGAACGAGCGTCGTGGCACGAACGTTTACAAGCCCGGCGTTCGTCGCGATAACGGAAACAAAGTGAAGAAAGGTCTTTAACCATCGATCAATAAATCCTCTCGCGCCGCTGGAACGCTGTCACGTTCCGCCGTACGGCTTCTTATGTCTTTAACGAGCCACAATGGAGCGGCTTAACAGCCTTCGGCAATCGAAATCTCAGCCGAGGTTCTGCTATCCTGTCTTTCTCTCTCTTTCTCTCTGCAAACACAGAGCGACGCCCGTGTCCGTCCACCTGCTACCCTGAATAAATCCCCTATCATGACATTAGCGTATAATCCGGCTCGGATTAAGCGCGCTAAAAATGGCCGGCCACGCGTTATGTGTGGCCAGCAGAAACAGATTAGCGCGATCAATCTGCACCGCTGATCCTGGCCTCCCCCGTCCCTTTGTCTCGCCTCTTCTCCTCGTCACCGTCTTTTTCCACCGGCTTAATGCCCTCTCGCGCGGCTAACCCCTCGGTCCGGGCCAATCTCTCGGCCGACGCGTTTCCCGACGACGCCACGGTGTCGTAATGCCCGCCAGCGCCGCGAGTAATATCTCTATTAATAATGTAATTGCCGGCCAGCCGGAATCGTGCATGCGTGCAGCGGCCATTAGCGCAGGGCATCCTCCGCAGGGCACCCTTCTCCATGGACGTTTCACCTGCGTGCGTTTACCTGGGTCACGGCTGAAATTAGTGCGATCCTCGCGTCGAACCGTCCGAGCATCGCAGTCTTTACGTTCTGCGTCAATCCTGCCGGATTATCACGCGCCGGGATTTGCGATTAACCAGGGGGTGAGATTGGAATTTTGATTGGGCTGAGACAGAGGTGTCAGAATTTCTGGGGTGGAAAATAGATTCGATTTAAGGGACGATCGATCTTTATACGAAAGCTTTCCTTATAATGGTCTCTACGAATTTCTGTGCATTTATTTCTATCGGGCGAGGAATAATGATTTAATATCGGGAGTGATTGAAAAAGATCTCAAGTCAGACACGATTGGAATTTTAAATGGTCCATGAACGAGGCATCAGAACTTTTGGGGTGGAAAGTAGATTTAAGAGACGATCGATCTTCATAGAAAAGCTTTCCTTTTGAGAGGGGTTCCAGTGGATCTTTATGGATTTATTTCTATTGCGTGATGAGAATGATTAAATATTGGGAATGATTAAAAAATATCTCAGGTCAGGCACGTTTGGAAATATGATTGGTCCACGAAGAACGCATCAGAACTTTTGGGGTGCAAAGTAGATTTTATTTAAACGGCAATCGATCTTCATACGAAAGGTTCCCTTATAAGATGTCGCTGTAGAACTCTCTCGATTTATTTCTATCGCGTGATAAGAATGATTTAATATCGGTAGCGATTAAAAGAAATCTCAGGTCGGAGAGGAGACACGTGTCGAAGTTCGCGCCTCGGCTGGAGGATAGAACTATTTTTAGCGGACGCCGAATTCCACGTCGCCGAATAAGGAAGTGAGAAAATGGTAGAACGGTGATCGTACAGTGTTACGAATTTTTGCAACATTCCGACGGATTCAGTTACATGTACGTTAATAATTTAAGCGTTTTTGGTGGTTCACGTGCACGCAGGCCGAACAAACGCACCGCTCTTCTTGCGTCGTTTCACCAACGTGTTTGCCCGGAACGGTACTAATTGCATTTGCACAGTAATGGACGAGGCCGCGTGGCAACCGCGTGCGTTTCTCTTCGGCCAGGGGAAAAAGTCTTCTAACTGAATGGCAGGCATGCGCTTCTTGCATTTCTATTACGTGAATGGTTCACCATGGAACTGCCATTCAGCTGTGTTTACCAGCTCTTATCATTAATGCTCGAATGGAAAGAGGACAAAAGAAACACGGCTCAGATCCTCTTCCTTTTAACAAAACACAGGATTCTACTCCACTGATCGTGGACCAAAAAATACAAAATACCTATTCTTAGATTCGTAATAGATCTATCCATTTGAGACTACACTCGTCGAAATTCCAATCTTTACCCTCTTTACATTCTAAAAATTGTAACGGAGGTACGAGAAGCAGTTAGTTTAGTAGAAAAATAAATCTCGCGGTAGACGTAATTGGGAAAAAATCGGCGCAGTGAGGAAACGAAAAGAAAAGGGAAACGAGTTGTTTCGCGGTATAGAAATGAGACTTTAGCCTCGGTTCTACGAAGGATACGTCGCGCGGAAAGTTATTAACGGTGATGAAATTCGAACGCGAAGAGGCGAGGGAATGGGCGAGAGAAGAAGACGAAGAGGACGGTGGCTGCGTGCGTGGACGCATCTCATTCGCCCATTAGGAAGGTATTTCACGGCGTGTCACGTTTTATGTCGGCCACGTGACTTCGCGTGACACTGCCGAGTTGAGCCGATGCCGGGTCAGAGGTCGCGCGCGATTCGCGTCGAACCGTTCGGTCCTGCGGTTCAATGGTCATCCTCGTGTCTAAGTTCGTCTGCAGACCAACCGTGCCCCGAACGGGCTTTTCATATTGCAATAAACCGTACGAGTCCTTTTGCTTTTTACGCCTGCGTTTCTCCTCGCAGGGGAGGTTCAGCGTGTTTTCTCCGCGTTTAGTATTGTCACGGAGAATAGATCGTTGAAAGGTTCAAGGCTGGCTCGTTTCCTTCTCCCGGGTTCCTTGTAATTTTCGACGCAATTACGAGAATTTCTTTTACGGCAGAACTTCGTTTCCAGCAGTTATTAGTTCGTTATTTTCTGCGAAATTGGATTCTTCGTTGAAGTACAACCGAATGACAAAGGTAGCCTAATTTATCCCTTTTTCAAATGATTCAAAAGGGTGGTTCAGCGTGGTTTCTCCACGTTTAGTATTGTCACGGGGAATAGATCGTTGAAAGGTTCAAGGCTGACTCGTTTCCATCTCACGAGTTCCATGTAATTTTCGTCGCAATTACGAGAATTTCTTTTACGGGAGAACTTCGTTCGAGCAGTTATTAGTTCATTAATTTCAGCGAAATTGGACTCTTCGTTGAGGTACAACCGAATGACATAAGCAAGTCTCCGGAAGCCTAATTTATCTCTTTTCCAGACGATTTGAAATTTTCCTGTAATTTATATCGCAACGTTTCCACGAGGTACTATGACTCGAATAATTAAATTCGCATTAATATGGTTCTGTGCCAGTTGAGTAATTAAACTCGTGTTAATTAATTATACACTGTGGAAAGTCAGGATGATCGTAATACGCGTGGTTAAATAAAATAAGCGACATATATCGTTTCGGTGCTTATTCTCTCGACAAGAAGGGGTGATCACCCTCGTCGCAGTTATTGCTTGGATCTACCACTGTCGAAAAAATAGACAGAGCTTCTAAACTCGAGCTTCGTTAGTTAGTAAAAATATGGTATTCTATCCGAAATACAGTTCTGCGTTTATTGCAAAGGTTTATTAACATGAAGTTTTCAAACCTGATTCGGTGTTGCAGACAAATCCAGGATCAATTTATTAACTCCTAAGATCAGCGAGTTAATCTATTTGCATCATCGCTTTGAAAGGATTCGTCCAAGACTTTCAATGAAATTAAATGTAATACACGAACTCTTACTTATATTTGATCCAAAAATTATACATATATTAAAACAACATCATTCTATATGAAGCTATAGTATAAATATTTATTCTTTTACATAGTTGTGTGATACATAAATTTAAAATAGGCAAGCAACAGATATTGAGTGCGGATTATTCCGCTTAATGATGCAAATGAGTTAAATCTCACGGGAACGAACCCCGAACGGCATCGCGTAAACTTTGGTTCGAAACTCTACATTTCCCCCGAATTCTTGCACCTTTCCGAATCGCGTTTCTTCCGACAGTATTGCGTAACTCGGGAATAAAAAAAGAGAGAACCGGTGGCGCGTATTCTTCCTGCGATGTCGCAAGAGCGCGAGGTCCAGGCGGTGATCCACGTGGGCAAAAATCATCGGATTTCGCGACAGATTTCTACATTCTTGCGTGATTTATGGCTACGCGCCGCGCAAAGGTCGGCCGTGAACGTAACGCGACCCGGAACGACGTATTCTAATTTGGTTAAACTTTCATAAATGGGACAACGGCGGACGGGACGAGAGGCCGTGTCGCAGCAGGGGTGCGCGCCGCTCTTTTAACGACTCATTTGCGTCTCCGTGGATGTTTACGGGCCGGCTGATCGATTATTTTATTTTATTTTATTCCGGTGTCCGCGCTGCGCCGCCTTTCTCGCTCTCGAGCACCGCGCCTGCGACTCGTTTTATCGGTGTATCGCGTTTCCGACGCGACCTCTCGGCATCCTTCGGCCTCGCTTCTCCGCTGCCGCGGGAAACCTATCCGATCGGTGAGAAATCGTTCCGGATAATCGACTGCCGGTGATGGATCGCTTGAAATTCTATTAAAATAATTAGCATTCGAAAGTCGGGGATTGCCTCGGCGAGGTCTCGCGAGTTTTTCGTGGGCGAGATGTGAAATTCTAGGACCCCGCGACGGCTCGGGGAGAAGACACGCGTAGAAACTAGTTATCTTCTCCCGTGCGATGATGTATGTCTCCTTTTTCCCCCTTTTTCCCATCTGTTTTTTCATCTCCTCATTTCCACCGTGGCCAGGAGAGGTTCGTAAATAAAACACGAAGCAGAAGCAGCCCAAAGAAGAGGTTCGTTCCCAGGGGAGACAACGGCGGCGATAAAAATTAGAGAAATCTGATGATTATCTTCGTACACGGATTCCTAAGTTATACAAGGTTCTTAATCGCTGCTGGTGCCTTTATCTTCGATCGTCAGACGGAAAGTAAAAGGATACTTTCTCTCGAAGACACGAAATTCCGGGGCCACTTCATGCCGGGCCACCGCATTAATAATCGTGAAACGGTCTCGAACTCGATATCCAGAAAAAATATCCACGGTACCGTCAACTGCACCCGTATCATCTCACCTGGTCGTACTCGAGATACTTTCCTCACCGTCCTTCCTCCGTACTTCTCAATTCTCTACCCCCAAACGACGCGAAGTTCCTCGAGATTCGCGTCACGAATCTTTCCAACTCGCCACGAATAATTCCCGAAGCTGAATTCTCAGCGAAATTCCCAAAAATTCGCTATTCATTTATAAAATACGTCTATTTAACAAAATTTTCGCCCATTGTCGCTATTATCGATACCGTTAAAGACTTCCGGTGCATCGTTTTGGAAGCAAACTTCCTCGAAATTCGGGCCACGAATCTTTCAAACTCGCGACGAATAATTCCCGAAGCTGAATTCTCAGCGAAACTCCAAAATTCGCAGTTTATTTATACAATACGTCTATTCGATAAAATTCTCATCCATCGTCGCTACCATCGATTCTGTTGAAGACTCGCGGTAAACCATTTCCGAAGCAAAGTTCCTCTAGATTCGCGGTGAATCGTTTCCGAAGCAAAATTCCTCAAGATTCGCGCCACGAATTTTTCCAACTCACGACGAATAATTCTCAAAGTTGAATTTTCAGCGAAACTCCCAAAATTTGCGGTATATTTATAAAATACGCCTGTTAAACAAAAAATCGTTTGAAGGCTCGCGTCATCGTTTTGAAACGCTCGAAACGGCGAGCAGCGGCACGGAGGCTAAAATGGCGGCCTGGCGCGAGAGGGAAAAGGCGGAAAAGTTGGTAACGCAGGTGTTTGCTTAATCGCCGGGGGAAATGTGCGCGTTTCGCGGAACTGCGACTGTCTTATCTTTACGACGATGAGTTTTCAGCCCCGTCCATTCGCGCCCGCTCGCTTCCCCGACAACTTTACAATTCCGCGCGCCGCGCGGGAGTGCTACAGGTTTATAGTGCTTGCGTTTATAATACGTCTTAGGCTTTATGGTCGGCCGTGCGCGCCTTACCAACCACTCCTCCGATGCTGGACGCCGCTTTTCCCCGATGCCAGTCACGACCGCGACAATGTCTCTCTCTTTCAGCGGCCCGGTGTTTAGAAGATCGCGGTAATTTGGATGTTTATGCCCGGTTTTGAGTGACAGAACGATAGCGCGCGCTTCTAGCGGTCGTAAAATTTCGAACAACACGAGAACGGTCGACGCAGGTCGAGGCCTCCAGCTGGACTCTTCCTTTTCGCGCGGGAGAATTGGCTGTAAACTGTTTATCGAGATATCGAACGAGATAACGACGATAGTAGGTAATAGAACAACAATATTGGCAATAATCGCGACAATAATTTCCTTATTTTTCGTTTTCCTCGCGTTTAAAATATATTTAATTCGCTTTCACTTGTACGAGATATCTTATTGGAATCTTAACCACCAAAGTGTTCTTTATGTTGAGAGATGAAAATGCAAATGGAACGTAGTTGATGGAAAAATGGTAGAAGAATAAGGCATACAGTTAGAACTGCATTTATCGGAAGTGAACGACAAAAAGAAGAAAAGGTGGAAGGGGCGATCGTCAAGAGTATAGTTTTGCTTGTGACATTTGGTTACTTCAACGCTTTAAATTCGACCAAGCGACTTTATAGACTCTGTAAAGCTTTTTCTCATTATATCAGACTTTTCATCGAAGCTACGCTTCAGACGTCGTATCATCGCTAATTACAGCTTCTTAGTTGTACTCGTTTGGCGGTAAAAATCGGTTACGAAAGCTTCGACTGTCGTCCGAACAGGGACCCGAGGTTTCTAAAGAAAACTGAATTTTCTCTAGAAACTGCTCACCGGGATAACCTCCGGCGCTTTCTAAAAAATCGCAGTCAGGGAGACGATCTTGACGCGAGCGTTTCGCAATGCTCGCGCGAACGATCGTAACCGTTTCCCTGGGCCGATGCGTTCCCCGGATGGCGGGAAAAGAACGAGGGTAACGCGGTTTAATTACCGCTATCAATAGCGTCTAATTTAATTATCGACAAGCGTGCAGGACGAATGACTTCACGGGAGATTAATGTAATAACGACTGGCGAGGAGAAACGATCGATCACCGGCCGCGAGAGAGCATCGAAGCGTTCGTTTCGGCATTTTTGTTTCGAATGCCACGAGTCACCCCGTGTCTAGCAATCGGAGATTATGCACTCATCGCGGACACGAATGAACCGAGGCTGCTACGATACTTGCCCCGTACACTTGTCCAGAATCCAGTATCGTACTTCCCATTGGCGTAGACGTATATCGATCCTCCTCGATCGCTTCATCGATCCGACGAAAAGCTTGACGATGAAAAAGAATTCCTCTAGCTTTCCTCCGTTGCGTAGAAAGTGTCATCCTAAACGTTACACGCTTGCAATTGCCTTTAATTAATTTCCTCTAAATTCTAAGCACGTTTTTGTGCAACTCGATATGACACTGGCAATTAAAACAGTCGACCACGCTTCCCGCCATTTTCTTCAAGAATTCTAGACCATTGGACGGTGTAGTAAATTTCGAAATTCGTCGATATTGAATCTTTCAATAAAGTATCGAGTTATTTTGCAATTTCAACGATATCAATTTCGGAAGCATCGAGTGTCGTTTGTAAAGGTGTAACGAGCTTTTGGTAAATCGGTGATTATTCAACGATCAAACGAAACGAGGTTCGACGATTAAAAAGTTAATCTCTAGCTCCCCTCCGTCGCGTAGAAAGTGTCGTTGCACGCTTGCAATTACTTATAATTGATGTCCTCTAAATATTAAGTACGTTTCTGTGCAGTTCGATATTACACCGGCAATTAAAACAATCGGCCACGCCTTCTCGCCATTTTCTATGGGAATCTAAGACCATTGTACGGTGTAATAAATTTCGCAATTTGTCGATATCGAATTTCTTAATAAAGTAACGAGATATTTTGCAATTTCAACGATATGTGAAATACCGAGTGTCACAATAATGGTGTAACGAGCTTTTAGTAAATCGGTGATTATTCATCGATCCGACGAAACGAGGTTCGACGATCAAAAAGTTTCCCTCAATCTCCCTTTGGTCGCTTAGAAAGTGTCGTCCTAATCGTTACACGCTTGCAATTACCTTTA
This sequence comes from Lasioglossum baleicum, assembly GCF_051020765.1. NCBI lineage: Eukaryota > Metazoa > Arthropoda > Insecta > Hymenoptera > Halictidae > Lasioglossum > Lasioglossum baleicum. Next base: position 22,197 of record NW_027470521.1, read on the forward strand.
ATTAATTTTCTCTAAATTGTAAGTACGTTTTTCCGCAGCTCGATATTACACCGACAATTAAAACAATCGCCCACGCCTTCCTGCCATTTTCTTCGGAAATTTAATACTATTGTACGGTGCAGTAAATTTCGAAATTTGTCGATATCGAATTTACTAATGAAGTATCGAGTTATTTTGCAATTTCAATGAAATAGGAAGCATTGAGCGTTTATTATCGCAGAGTTGGTAACGATGTAACGAGCTTCTGGTAAATCGGTGGCTAATTTCCACTAAAATTATCACCAGAATTGGAAGGGGCGTCGCGACGAGGCCTTGGCGGAGGAACTCGGAGCGTCGCGGCGTGAGACGCGGGAATGGGTGGAAATCAGTAGTATCCGGCCGTCGTGGTCAGACACGGTGGGGCCATTTTACGCCACTGGCGGTGCGCGCCAGTTGTATGCAAATAGCACGGGATAAAAATTGATCAACGTCAGCCACCCGATGAATCTTCGAAGCCAATCAGCGTGTCTCATTAACCCCCCGCCCCCGTCGAACAGTGCCTGTCAAGTATCGCGGCGGGTCGTTGGATGGTGAGCGGCGGGCCGACCGGTCCTTTCGCCGAACGTGTCGCGAGCGTGAGAATCACTGCATCCAATTGATCCTAGGGTCAATGAAGCTGTTGAATGATGACCACTGACAGGTGCATTCACAGGATTGCGCATAATACCGCGCGTTGCCGGCGAGTTTTTAGCCGTGTCTGTGTTCGTCTCTTTCTTTCTCCGTCGCGGCTGGTACCCTTTTGCCACGGCTCTCCTCTTCTCTCCTCCTCTCTCCTCCTCTCTCCTCTCGGTCCCGCCGCGGCATTCCCCGGGTTTCTCTCTTGCCGCGCTCGCGAACCGCGTTTCCAGCCGACGCGAGGCGAGAAAGAGAAGGACGAGGCGATCGCATTGTTTCGACGTTATTTGAGGTTGTTAATTATGCATGGAAATTGAAGATGTATGGCTCGGCCGATCTCGTCGAGGCGCGAGCGGCGCGGGAAACCAGCCTCGCGTGTGAGAGAGCCCCGCCGAGGAGAACACCGAGGAAATGGTAAATGGAGTGCAATTGCTTTCGTGCTCGGCCAGTTTTAGGAGTATGCCAGATTGGCCTGTCTGTCTGCCGGCATTGCCGATCCCGTGCGAACCGAGGAAACGGATATTAACGAGCACCTATCCGTGGTTTTTAACCCTGATCTCCGTGTCTATCGGCACGGTTGTTCGCAGGATGCTAACTTGCAACGTAATCTCCTAGAGTACTACTTCGTGTCGTGAAGTTAACGTTGACACGTTCGAGGATGTAACGAACTTAAGTGATTATCTATAATCAAATACTTCTAAACGTCTGAAACTTCTAAAACTTCGAGGAAACGTATGGATCAAACGCAACGATCGACGGTGTAATAGTTTAAAAGGAATTGCATTAGTGTAAAATTCGCGAAAACACGCGTATTAAACGCGCGGAAGAACGATCGTTTCTTCTCGTCTCGAATTTGCCAGGCGCCATTTTCCCGGGCCCGGCGTCGCCAGAGAATTAATTTCCCGGCGAAGACACACGACTTCCGCGTCTAGCTCGTATGGCAGTCGTGTAATTCACCGATCAGCCACCCTGACTAGCTCACGCTCGCGAGTACCCCGCGAGCGTGCGGAGCTTAACGCTTTAAGTGGTACAAAGCTGTCCGCGATTGACGCCGCGTTCACACCCGCCAGGCGTTCGCGTACCGGTAAATGCGGCCGATTCATCATGGAATCATTCGCGCCGGGAGAATTCATTTATATTAATGAATGACTTATTAATCACGGCTGACGAGTGGTCGTGCCTCGGCTGGGCCCTCGCAGGGGTATCAATTATTATTCCGCGCGCGTTCAGGCCGCACAGGTGTCCCTAAGCGCGATCGCGTTCCTCCGACGCCCTGTTCCGCAATGGAATTGTGTCCGGGTCCCGATTAGGCACCATGCACACGTGATTTCTGCTTCTGTACGACGTATGCTTCTGTTGGAACTGACGCGAAGAATCGCATGGGTAGTTAGAAATGAAATTTGACGGAAATTTCGGGGTTGCTCCGCGAATAAGAATATAAACGAGCGGACGATTATTTACGGATTTATTACGCGTGTATTAATATTTGAAGGAGAGAAAATTTATCGGATCACTTCAATTCTTCGGATCCCTTCAATTTTTCGGTCGTTATCCGTGATATCTGTGCGACGTATACCTGTGTTAGGATTGACGCGAAGAATTGCGAATGGGTAGTTACGAATGAAATTTGGCAGAAATTTCAAAATTTGCTCGGCGCATAAGAATAGATCGAAAGATTATTTACAGATTGATTACGAGTGTATTGATATTAAACCAGAGAAGAATTCTTCGGATCACGTGAGTCGTTATCCGTGGATAATATATTTCGCGGTAATTTTCAGCGTCGAAACTCGGTAAAATCTATGACGGATGGAAATTGACGGGCAGATCGGTGAAACAAATTAACGTGTCTAGATTTCGATAAAACCAATTGCACGGTGGTTACCGCGGAACGAATCTATTAAGAGTTTTTCGCGTTGCGCGTGTCACGAGCAATTAGAAATTCCAACTTCATACCGAAGCCAGTTTCCCTGGGTTCAGGCGTCTCAATCAGGGAGCCGGAGTCTCCAAAAGGCTTCGGCGAATTTCCATCGGGACCACATATCATAATCAGCGGAAATTCACGGGACAAGCCGAGTCCTAGCGTTCTCGCGATGAACAGTTTTCTCGTAGGGAGAATCTCCGCTGGCAGAATCAGTGGTTGACCCAGGGCCTCGCGGAATGCCTGTTGCTTGACGAACCTTGAGAAATCGACTGGAGCCCTGCGATTGACAGAAACAATATGTTTCTGCAGTCCTCTTCCGTTTCAATTTTAACGAGCTCGACGGGACGGCGCGAACGCGGGGCCCGCGAATTTCGATTTTTCCGCAAGCGTCGCCGGCCAAGCGGAATAGTGATGGATAGGAGGGTGCTGAGATTTAATTTCGATGATTGGGATTGAGTAATTGGCGGTGCAGAGCCGCGCGCGGGGCAACGCGCCGAGTCGATTCTTTTCTTTCAATTAACGTCCGGTTAAACCGCCTTCTTGTCTAGAAAAGAGTGCTATGAGGAAGATTGAAGCGCTGGAATGTTACGTTCGCGAGATCCATCAGTATCGCAAGCGCGATTTGCCTGGCAACGTTTTGATTAGACTGCGCAATTACTTAATGTCCGTTTGATAACCTGAAACAACGATCCCAACGGTGAATCGCGTTCCCTTTGACGCCGCGACTAAAGACCCAAATTTTTATCCAAAGTCGTCGATGTACGAGGAAAATCGAAATCTGTTTCAACACAGCGTCGATTTCGGGTAAAATTTGCTTCACCTCGCGTAGCCACAGTGCTATTTCATTTATATTCATAATACAATTATACCCTTTTCGATATTTAACGTCAATTCCCTTAATTCGAAACATCCATTCGATAAAACTACAGCAGAATAGAGAAAAGTTCATATTTTTCCTTTTTAATTCGTATCGTGACAAAGAACGGAAGCTACTTTGTTAAACTATGGGATCGAAGACCCAAATTTTTATCCAACGTCGTCGATTTCCCATTGAAAATTGAAGCCTGTTTCAACGCATCATCGATTTCACATAAATTTCTTTCATCTCTCAGTAACACGGTGCAATTGTACTCTCTTCGATTATATTTAACTTCAATTCTCTTAATTGGAAACATCATTCGATAAAACTATAACGGAATAAAGAAAAGTTCGTAATACGATAAAGAAGGAAGCTTTTAATTGAAATTAACATCGCTTAACGACTAAATCGCGAATACGACCGCAGGAGCAGGACAGATCGGACACGCCGGGAAAAAAGTAAAAGTGCAAGGAGAATTGGCAGTTCCTAAATCCATGTGGTATGGAAACCGGGAGAAAAAAAGGGCAAAATAGGAAGAAAAGTCGGCGTGATAAATGGTCGGGTTTGTAAAAGTTGCCACCTCGTTTTTCACGATACCGCATCCGCGGCACTCGCAGCATGTTCCCGGCGGGGTCAGGCAAAAAGCGGCTTCACCCTCGCGGCTGGTCTTCAATTATTCCAATACACGATGAAATATTACAATCGAATAATTTATTCGCTCGATAACGCGCCGCGGCGTTAATGACGATCCTTTCCCCGGGCCCCCGGCCCCGCTGCCCCTCGCCGGGGCCCGTCCATCCACGCTAATTACAAAATAGCAACTGTGCGCGCGTGCACGTACGTTGCAACGATTATCATTATCGCCGGCGAGTCGGTCGTTTCACCAGCCAGACCGAGGAGGTCCCTTCCTTTAATCCTGCGACCGCGGTCCTTGCACAAAAGGGTTGCTGCATGAAAGGGTTGTTGCTAGTCCCGTAAGAACCGGATGCTGATTAACGGCCGGCCGAGACACTAACGATCTCGTATTACCGCGATATAAATGATGATATTAACAATCTTGTAAACTGCATCGTGGGAGTCGGTCGAAGGTGAAACGCTCCTCTGGCCGCCGGTAATTAAGATCTTAATTAGGTATTCACCGTCTGGTACGCGCGTAGCCAGCGTCTCTTGACCTTCTCTTCGCGAGAAGCCGGAGAGGCTTCTTCTACCGTGCGAGAGTCCCCGCGTCCTGGCCAAGGGGTCCACCAGAAGAGGAGACGACGAGGAGACGACGTAGACGACACAGTGTTCACCCGAGTTCGATAAATCCCGGCGAGGCCGGTGTGATCCAAGCAGACAGCGTGAATTACGCGTGTCGGCGAGAGGACCCGTCGATCGATCCCCACGATTGGCTAATTTGCCTGCAATTAATTCCGCCTCGAACCGCGCTCGCTCTCTCGCCTCTCGCTCTCGGTTTCCCAACACAATCGGCTGGATTTCAACCAGTCCCGAGGAAATCCAGCCAGCACGTTGATTCATCGAATCGAGCGTTATCGGGGTGCATCTCTGGCATACTTTTCCGAAGATCCAGCCGGAGATACGGGGCCCGCGGTTCGCCTATCCACCGGCTGCTGGAGAGTGCGAGTTTCTCTCTCTTTCCTGGAGACGTTGGAATGTCAGCGATTTGATTGTCCCGCGGCGACAATGGACCACGTTCTGAACCGTATCGTAGATCGGCAGATCGAAGAGCTCGCGTAATTTCGTCCAGCCGCGGCGCCGGGAATAATTAAAATATTTAGACGGGCCCCGGGCCAACTGCGCGCGCGAGCACGCACGCTCGCGCCTGGCCCGGCGATAAAGAACCGGCCGGAATGCCCGACGATCGTATCACCGCGACTTTTATGCTTTCTTATGTCGACCACACACCGCAGTCCGCGAGGAACCTCGTGACCCGGCTCGTACAAGTAAGCCAATCCGCCCCGGAGGGGTTCCTTCCGATGGGTAATGACGTTTTAGGGGTAACAGGACACCGTGGACTTTTTTCGAGAAATCGAGATCATCGGACCCCTCGAATTTTTCGGCTCTGATCCCCTGATAGCGACCGAAGGAATTCCATTTCGTAGAATATGAGATTTTTAACAATTTAGGCTTTCTCGGAGAAATTTCGAAATTTTTTTTTGTAAGTCCGAGGTTTGGTGCAGTGACTGTCAAGAGGTGACAGCGATCGAGGATCGGTACCCCGATTTGACAATTGGTACCCGATTTGATAATTGGTAACGACGTTTTGGGGGTAACAGGACACCGTGGACTTTTTTTGAGAAATCGAGATCATCGGGCCCCTCGAATTTTTTGACTCTGATCCCCTGATAGTGGTCCAAGGAATTTCGTTCCATAGAATTTGAGATTTTTAACAATTTCGGCTCTCTCGGAGAAATTTCGAAATTTTTTTGTAACTCTGAGGTTCGGTGCAACGACTGTCAAGAGGTGACGTCGATCGAAGATCGGTACCCGATTCGCCAGCGCGGTTAAGTAATTAAAAAGGCGTTTAATTTAAAGGAATGACGATATTCGATTTATCGGGAATTATAGTATTACGGATTATGGAACTAGCCTTTGGAAATGGTCGAATCATCGGTGGCGTGGTCGACTCGATGTGACGTTTCAGTATCCCGACAATTGAAACTTGTTTGATGACCATAAACGTACATACTTAAACCCGCGAGCATAGTCGCAAGAGGCTCGGCCTTCGTGTTATCTGCGATTCATCGCGAGTTAATCGCCATCTTGTCCCGATGAAATTCAATTTCTGACAATTCCGTAGGAGTCACTCGGTTCTGAATATGGCGCGTAGCAATGGTACCCTCCCTTTGCTCCTTACCACCCCTCGTGCCATACCTTTCTCATAGAAAATTCAACGTGTCAAGTTTAAAAATAATTCTGTATACCATATTTCCAACCATTTTTCGTTTCGTATTTTTATTTCACGCTTTTGCAGACACGTTTCTAAATTTCTTGTCGATTCCATTTCCAACAATTCCCACGCCGAATCGCAAGTACGACGCATCGAAATGCCGATTCTATCGCAGCTATAATTAAGGAAAGGAAAAGGGGGGTTAAATTAATTCCAAATAAACGAACGGAGATGATAAATACCGTCGAAGGAGGAGAGGAAAGCAGAAGCTCGAAGGGTTAGTACCACTGAGAACCCCCTCTCCGCTCGTTACCATTTTCCTTCGTCCCCGCGGGGCCCGACGCGTATCGGAGGAGGCTATTGCGGGGTATCCGGGTTCACGAACCCGGGGATCGTAAATAATTGTTGGTGAAAAGTCTCGAAACGCGAATCGAAGGGAACGAGCGATGCGCGAGGAAAGCGCAGGCACTCCAGTTGCGAATGGCCGCTAACTAATCGCGGCAAAAACCAGCACGAAGTAGCAGCGAAACCATCAACATCGTCGTTCATCGTCTCGCTAAAAAGAGGCACGACTAATTGCCGCAAATCCATGAATAATTCAACCGGACGGGGGGGCCAATTCAGCCTCTCTGGTTGATTCATTCCCGTGCGGTCGTAAAAAAATTTTTAAAACTCCGCTCGGCCCGCGTCCCCCCGATAGAGGCGCGTCGATACGAACGGAGAACCCTATAAACCAACCCCGTCTCCCCCGGAACGTCTCCGCGATCACGCAAAAAGCCCGATCGCGACGAACGGGACGGATGGAGACGGACGTCGGGACGACAGCGCCGGAGCGAGATGGAGACGCGCAGGAAAAAGGAGGCAAGATATAATCGTCTTACGGACTGTGATTCGCAGGTAGCGATTATCGGCCGATGGGAGGGTCCGTTAATTATCCTCGGATCTACTATGAGGGTCGCTACTCTTAATTGCAATCATTAGACAGGTGATTAGAATCGCGAAGATCGAACGGTCGAATAAAGTTCGACGCTCGGTCGGAGATCGTTCTCGTTGACGTTTCGCCAGTTTCGTTGCGTTCGATCCTTCTGGCAGATCGATCGATCCGGTTGCTAGTGCACCTCGAGCAGCATCACGCTCTCGTGACTTCACGGGTATTTTTGCAACCTGCCTGCTCGCGAGATTACGCCTACCATCGCCTGACGTTTCATAGACGCGCAAAACCAGACGTCGCCGTCTGTGTATTGACAAGAAGACTCTTGAGTTTTCCTTCTACGCGTCGTCGCGCTTTTGTCGGAATAAATGATATTCTCTTAGGTGCGACGATTCTATTTTTCGTGATCGAATATATTTGGGATGCCGTGAGAGATTTTGAAACACGCTGGAAGTACGAAATGTAAATATAAACTATCGATGAAATTTAGAAAATTAAGATTCTGTATGGGTATTCTAAAAGGAAGTGTGACTTTCGCTTAGGTTTTATTTAAAAGGGAAAAATATTAGATGTCGCTGGATTAGAAGATAAGCAGCTGTTTTCGACGATTAAATTCCTCGCGATGGTGTCTTCTCATAGTCGAATATATTTGGGATAAGAGATTTTGGAACACGCTAAAAGTACGAAATGTAAATATAAACCATCAATGAAATTTAGAAAATTAAATTCTGCACGGATATTATAAATGGAAGTGGCTTCGCCAATTAGTATTTAAATTAAGTTTTTAGCAAATTAAGTCTCGTATGTAGATTGTTTCGCATAAATGATTAGACCAGAGATAAGCGTTTCGATCCTTTCAGAATCATTGAAGTCGATGTTGGAAGGAACGACGGAAGGTAGACAATGGATCGTAGCGTAAAAATTGCAAGCGAACTGGAGTGTAAGAAAGGTTAGGTCGAGTTGGGAAGAAGGAGGAGATCGGTGGATAGTTTCCAAAATCGGAGTCTAGCCGATATCGCGCCGGAAAGGATCTGCGGCGATGGAGCGCGTGGGTGTGCGATCTTTTGAACTGAGCCGCGTCGGAGATTATCTCGATTATCTTGCTCTATCGCGCACGATCCTAAGATCTCACCCCGAGATACGATCGCGCGAACGATCGAGCCTGTTTCTCGCGGTGGAGCGGAGCAGGGCCGCGACCGGTCGCTCCATTACCGATCCCCCGGCCTGATCGTGCCCCGTTTCCCTCCTATTTCGCACAAATCTCCTCGCGGCGCGATCATCCGAGGATCGATTCCTAAGTAGACGCATTCGAATCGTACGATCGACGATTCACCGCTACGTTTACGGTTACCAGGATGTGCTTGCGCCACGAGCAGAGCTGTCGATAAATTTCAACCGGCAACGAGCCCCGACGTTTCTGTCTGATTGTCAGTCGTTTCTTCCACGGTCGATTTCATTCCTCGCTAGTGACAAATTGGGAGTTTAGGTTCTCCGGCTGAGCGGACGTGTCGGCGCACGAGGACGAGTCGATACGGTTTATCGAGACGTGGATGGAAATCCAGTGGAAGCTCCGACATCGTTCCGTATGAAATAAATATTTCGTGCTTTCCTTTCGATGAAAATCGTGGAAAGCGAGTCGAAATAAAATAAAATCACCTTCGATTCGAATTATTCGAAAGATTTACTTTTCCGGGAAATAGATTCTTCCGAGACTTTGGGTTTCAAAAAGTTTCCTGTAATGGAAAGATTCTAATCTTTGAAGTCTCGAATCGAAGAAATCCATTTCTCGCGAATTTGTATTAGAATAGCGACGGTACTTTGCGTTTCATAACGATTTGACGTAAAGGGAAATGGTTCTCCCGAATCTTTCGGTCTTAAAAAAGTTTCCCGTAAAAAAGATTTTAATCTTTGATATCTCGAATGGAAGAAATTTATTTTTCGCGGATTTTCACCGAAATGGCGACGGTGCTTCGCATTTCATAGCGATTTCGCGGTGAAGGAAAATGGTTCTCCCGAATCTTTCGGTCTTAAAAAAGTTTCCCGTAAAAAAGATTTTAATCTTTGATATCTCGAATGGAAGAAATTTATTTTTCGCGGATTTTCACCGAAATGGCGACGGTGCTTCGCATTTCATAGCGATTTCGCGGTGAAGGAAAATGGTTCTCCCGAATCTTTCGGTCTTAAAAAAGTTTCCGGCAAGATAAGATTCCAATCTTTGACGTCTCGAATCGAAGAAACCCATTTTCGCGAATTTGTATTAGAACAGTGACGGTGCTTCGCATTTCATAGCGATCTCGCGTAAAAGAAAATGTTCTCCTGATTCTTTCAGCTTTAGAAAAGTTTCCCGTAAGAAAAGATTCTAATCTTTGACATCTCGAATCGAAGAAATCCTTTTCTCGCGGATTTACATCGAAGCAGCGACGCTGCTTCGCGTTTCATAGCGATATGACGTAAAGAAAATGGTTCTCCCGAATCTTTAGGTTCCAAAAAATTTACTGTAAGAAAAGATTCCGATCTTTGACGCCTCGAATCGAAGTAACTCATTTTTCGCGGATTTGCATCGAAACGGTGACGCTGCTTCGCGTTTCATAGCGATCTCGCGTAAAGAATGGCAGAGGAGGGACTGTTAATTCGCGTGTCGATGTTAATTAGCGATACGGTGACACGTTTTCACGTTTGGGGGGCCGTTGGCGGAGAGTGCATCGATCTCTCGGTGCGTCGATTGATCGAATCGAGGGCCGGGAGCACGTGCACGCGTACACGTAAGCTCATCGGGGACCGCAGTAAATACACGATGGGAGCGGTGTTCGATATATATTTGATAAGCTGCTACACGGCCGGTCGACCGCTGACAAATCGTCCGGAGATCGCCAAACCGATACCACGGGCCTGGACGACGTGCTGATACACCGATGCATCACGGTGAAGCCTCCCCGACGACGAGTCCCGGGCCACGCTTTCGCTTCCTTCTGTCAGGCCAATCGGGGTAGCACGAACCGAGATCCCCTTTTCTTTCGAATATTTCAACTTCCGACTTAAATTAAGTCGCTGACATAATCGTGTAGGTACGTAGTTACGTTTAAACGAGACTCAGGTGGAAGTCAGGACGTTCACGCTTTCGCTTCCTTCTGTTAGGCCAATCGGGGTAATACAAACGAAGATTCCCTTTTCTTTCGAATATTTCAACTTCCGATTTAAATTAAGTCACTGACATAACCGTGTAGGTGTACGTTTAATCGAGGATTCGGGATCGCGGAGTCGGGATATTTCTATAAATTTATTTCTAATTTTCCTGTCTTCAGAATTATCTTATATCGAACATTTTCTCTTTTATTGAGATTTGAATTTTGCGCCATTTGTGCGGTAAAAGTGAGGCCAATGAGAAAAAGAGACAGCGTGACAGCTGATACATCAGGGTTATTAAAACTGAAATGTCACACGAGAGAAAAGAAAAGAATTGTAATTTTAAATTAAAAACCTGTATTTTCTGTCAAAATTACTTCTTACGTGAACTTTGGGATATTCTTTAGTTAATTTAATACTTACACTTTGAACTTTAAAATTGTCTGATTTTTTAAATAATGTTCCTATGTCATTCTGTATAGGCTTTCGAATATTTAATTTTAATATAATCTCAGTTTTTATTGTATCTATCGAGTGTCGCAATTTAAGGGTTTTACAGCACAGTATTTAATATCCAGATAAATAGATAGTATTAATTCAAATTAAAGAACTTGATACTCAACTTGATTTAATTCTAATATAATTTTAATATCATATAATTCATGTCTCTATTGTATCTGCTCAGTGTCAGAATATAGTAAACATACTAAACCCTTCGTCTCCAATATCGCGCGGATAGGTAAGGAAAAAAAATCGAGCCAAACACGAGCATCCGAGCGAGAGACACGGCTCGTAGACAGGAAGCGAACATAAACATAAGTATTTTCGCAGGTGTTTTTGTCTCAGTTGCGTCCTATTCTTTGCCGTGTCCTGTCGACTGTGACCGTGAATTTCCGGCGACGTGCTTCCGTCGAGACGAGTCGAGACTAGTCAGTTGCGTGTTATTCTTCGCCATGTTCGGACCAAATTCCATGTGTGACTGTGTGCGACTTTACATCGTGTCATCCAGACCATCGATCTTAAGGTAAGAGGTTAAATATAACGATTTAACGTACAATTTCCCTGTATATATACGTGCTCATTGCTATACTTGTTAAACAAACGCGACGAATTATCTCGATTTTGAGGCAAGTTGTTTAGAGACTACGTGGGGTGAGTGTAGGGTTCGAAAGCCTCGACTCCCAATTTATCCCTCGCGATGGTCAACTAAATCTAGCATTATCTCGCGCATTCGATCTCCAAAATCACGCGCGTACTTCCACCGGTAATATAATACACGGCGATATTAACGAGATGCTCCGTCGATTTATCAGAGTCGATCGAAATTTACCAAAGTGGTACGAACTGGAGAACGCGGGGCTGGCAGGCTGGAACACGGTAATTTGTGATACGAAGGCTCGTTAGAGTTTACAAGAGTTAACACGTCCGGAATCTGTTCCCGACGAAAGGAATTTCACTCTGATCCTGTCCCGGAGGACGAACTAAATTCTGAGGTTTACAATAACCGGGTCTGTTAGGTAGCCATGCTGATGACACCGTTTACAAGCCCGGGGACTCAGAGCGCGCTTCTTTATCGTTCCATCAGCCTGTGTTCGTTTAGAATAAATGAAAATTTCATCCGAGCACGGCAATAAATCCGAAGTTAACCCGACGAACGACACTTGATATCCTGAATCACCTGATTAAATCGAAACCAGTTACGAACACAGCAGATACAAGCTACTTTTTCTCCTCTGCTGGAGGATATTAAAAAGAGTCGCGATCTTCATAACTTTCCGTCCTTTTTTTCCCTTTTTTTCTTCCTTTTCTCCTTCTTTCTCTCCTCTTCTTTTCCCATTTCGTTGTCCAGCTCGTTTCGGATCCGATGCAGGGAGGTGGACTCTGATATTAAGAGTGACCGCGCGTCGCGGCCAATGGTGAACGACGTACCGTTATTTTACCCGTGTTATGGCCCGAAATTATTTCGACTCCGGGCCCCCGGTCGACCGGTTCTCGTTATCTCGATTAATCGTCGAAAAACTCTTTGATTACGCGACATTCCAACCGTGAGCTAGGATTTTAATCGTCGAACGAGAGGCCGAGAGTTATCGTCCCCGGCTCCTAGGCGATTTTCCTCCTCTACGCTTCGCTCGTTAGAGATAAATCGATGATTCCTCGAATAGTATTCTTTAAATGCCGATTATTTTTCGATCGTATTCGTGTCAGGTGTATTTATATACATTGAACCGTCGGTGGGTAAGCGTTTAGTATTTCCAAACGTCTAGGAAAAACAACGTGCACGCGTGTGACCATTGTACGATATTTCTGTACGCCTTTGGAATCCCGTTTCGATTAAAACGCCAATTACACGCGAAACCACCTCTCCAATAGATTGTTTTCCCGTGTTTCAATTTTACTAGGCGTGTAACTAATTTAGCACCGCGATAATAACGACAAAATTTCCGCGTGTAACGAGCGACCGGCGATCGGCATGTTCGCTTAACACCGAATACCACGATTCTGTTAAATATTTCGCATAAATCGAAGTAACACCACTCCGATATTTCATATACCGCCTCAACAAGGCTCGTTTAAATCTGTCGAGCCGCCGAGAAAAAACCTCTGAATAATTCCGACTCGATAGATAAACGGTCACCAAAATTCACCCAACTTCGGAGATCATTTAAATCTTCCAGATCCACCTAAAACCCGAAATCCGTGAATAATTCCGCTTCGATAGGCAAGAATCACGAACGAGATTAAAAATAGATAAACGGTCCCCGAAACTTAGTCGAGCTAATTTACCGCGTGGCTCTAATCGGACCCAAAGAAGCTTACCAAGCACCGATCTCTTCTCTCTCTTGGCCTGTTCCCCAAAAGAATCTCCATAACGCACTTATATCTCGGATCCTGGATCCATTGGGAAACGTATCGCGATGCAGGACTTCTCCTTTCTCACGAGCGATCAGGTCCGATTCGATAACGAACAGGCCGGCTAATCCTCGTTTATCGCTGCGTGCCCGTGGTCCGGCACGTTTCACGCTCGGCGATCTCGATAAGGGAAGCGAGCGGCTGCAGCGAGCGCGGCCACGGCAGCGCCGCCTTCTAAATACTGGTAATGGCGCTTAATATATCGCCGGCAGATAACAATCGTCGGAGAAACGCGGCGATACGCGCCTCCGGACTTTTACCGGGCTTTATCTCTCGCACGGGCTCTCCCGGCATAAAGGATCGCGCGGGTAAACGAGCGGACGCAAGCGCGTCCAGCTCCTCGCCGCGAGTCCACCTCTGCCCTTCCTTCTTTTCCATCCCTCCGGCCAGCCTCCTCCTCCTCCTTCCAAGACAGATCCGTCTCGCGTGCGAACCGCGAGATCCGCCTGCGATACCCTGACAAGCCGCGTCGAAGAGTTGGCAATTAAACGCGCCCCGGCCAAGATTTTAATCCCCGGCTGATTTGAATATTTGATAGACCGCGCCAGCGGAAATCCACCAGCGAGGAGCCCTCGCTATTTTAATTAGCCACTCACCTGTTCGCTCCCTTAGATTTTTCGCATATTTTCCCCCGATCTCTCGCCGATTCCACGATTTTTTTCGTAGATTCCTTCGTTCGGAGCGGACAGGAATCGGATACGCGCCGAGACGCACGCGTTCCGCGTTAGACACCAGGGGTTTGACGATTCCTCGGTGATTCGGACGATTCTTCGGTGATTCCGACCGATTCCTCGGTGATTCGGACGAGACGGAAACGGAAACGGAGAAGAAGCGAGGCTACTCGCGACTTGGAAGAACCGGCCACGCTCCGCAATTTTCGACGTAATAAAGAATCGCATATATGGAGATTCCATTACCGGCTCAGCTGTTTCAGGGTCGCGGCGTATTAAGCAAATTTATACGGCACCTGACTGTCATAAAAGACAGGCGGCATGCCGGAGCTCGCGTCACCGGGATCGCGCTTTCGTCGCCGTTTAGCGCTCGCTAGAGCCGCGTCGTTTTCGTCGTTTCAACAGGCACCGGAACGAACGCAAAGGTTAAGGAGATAACAGCGCGAGGAGAAAAATCCGCGTGACTCGCTAACGAGAGGAAGACGAAGAGCCGCGGAGGAGACGCGATCGAGAGCGTCAGTGAC